>NW_027492283.1:0-219559 GCF_021521415.1 Bidens hawaiensis
AAGTCGTCCTGCGTGACGCAACATTGGTTTCTATGGTTTTACGCTTCCGCACTTAAATTCATTTAAACGTTTTTATGGTTTGATTATAACTAATGATTCCGATCCTGTTAGTTCACACCCTCTGACGGTCAAACTCCGTTAGTGGATTTTGAGGGTGTGACAGAAAGATTCTTGTTGCTGATTTAAGATTTGAAGAAAGATGACGTAAGCAGACCACTGTTCCATTGATTTGTGACGTCAGTAGCTCTGTTCTTCATTTTTCTTCCAAATCTACAATCTACCGGTGTTTTCACTTCCTTATTTCTTTGAAAGATTTAATCTTTATATCTAAATCTTGCTCTAATCATATCTGACACATCAGATCTGAACAACTTTTTCTCAGATCTAATTATTTTAAAACTTTGCTTTTTACAAAGAAACTGATTTTAAGTCTTTGAAAATGTCTGAATATGAGGAACAAGAGGTGTCTACTAACAAGATACCAAGATTGTATGGACATGAAAACTTTAGCAAGTGGAAAGTGCTTTTTGAAGCAGCTGTGTGCTACAATGATGTTGATATGTGAAACTCCATCAAGAATGGTCCACAAGCTGCAGTTGAAGAAGGTGCAAATACAGCTGGAACTGCTGCTGTAAGAGAAAGAATGAGAAAGGTGGATGACAGGGCCTTAGCTATGATTAAGCTAGGACTGTCTTAGGAGATTTTAACCAAGGTGGCACATCATACAACTGCCAAACAAATGTATGATGCCATCCTTAAGATGTATGAAGGGAATACTGAGCTGAAGAACATTAAGAAACAAAGATTGAAGCAACAGTTGGAAAGGTTCAAGTATAAGGAGGGAGAAAGGTTAAAATCAATACTAGAACTTTTTCTAGCTATTGTGAATGAGTTGAGGACAACTGATTATGTAATGACTGACTTTGATTTAAATACAAAGTTACTCAACTCATTGCCAAAGGAATGGTATACTGCTTGCAAATTCATCCTTTAGAAGCGTAATTTCAATGAATTGAAATTGGATGATGTAGTATGCTCCCTTCAGGCTGCAGAACTTGAAATGATAGAGAATGAAATGATTAAAGAAGAAAGACCCTGCTTCGAAGTTTCAAATGCATTGATTGCACCAATGGGTAAGTTGACTACCAAGAATCAACAGCAAATTCCCATCATTGAAGAACCAGTTGAGCATAATGTTGATACTCCAAAATCTTTCATAATAGGTAACACAAGTAATCAAGGAAATCAGCAGAGGTTCAATGTGCAACTGATTGATGACACTGATTCTGCCTCTATGGCAAGTGGGAATTTACCTCATTCTAGTGGTGGAAATGTACAAGGCAATGAAACACAGGCCTTACTTTCTACGTTCACTGAGTCATATAAATTGATGCAGATGATTTGGAAGACATGGATTTTAAATGGCAAGTTGCCATGTTGGCTTTGAGGAGTAAAAGGCTGTATAACAGAACTGGTAGGTCTCTGATTTCTGGTCTTAATTACAGTATTGGATTTGACAAGTCAAAAGCAATTTGCTACAATTGTCAGCAACCTGGTCATTTTGCAATAGAATGCAATCAACCAAGAAACTTTCAGATGAATCAATTTCTGAATCAACAACCAAGAGGTCAGCAGCAATACCAACAAAATCAGCCATGATTCAACAACCAAAACTTCAATCCCAACAACAATTACTACCCCAAATTCAATAACTTTCAGCCTCAAATGAACAATCAACAACAAAGTATGTAACAGACTCAAGGTTTTCAAATGAACAACAATCAAAACCTTCAAGCAGCTCAAAATATTCCAAACAACACTGTTCCAGCAAACCAAAATAAGATCAGAAATCAAGGAAATGTGGCAGTGAATACACAACATGAAGGAAATTTTGATTCGAGAAATCATGAAGAGGACATTGCAGATGATATCAAGAAAGCAAATGTGGCATTCATGGCCATAATTTAGAAAGAAAAAGGATCATCATCTCAGGTACACTCTGCTCCCACTACTGATTTAAATGAAATTATCAATGAATTGAAAACAAAAGTAGGCAAACTATAAAGTGAGTGTTTTAGGAAACAGAGTATCATTAATGGGTATGAGGCTAGTGAAATGATCAGTGAAGAAAAGATTAAAAGCCTAGAAGATGACTGCATGATCAGCTACAGAGCTCAATCCAGATACATCACTGAGATTGATGGATTAAAGAAGATGTTAGTTGAAGAAAAGGTGCAGAACACTAAACTGCAAATGGAAACTGAATTTTTAAAGAACCTGGTCTCAACAGGAAATATATGTGGTATTCTGAATCAAGTGAAGGACCAAGACAAATACAAAGCAGTTCCACCTCTATTCAATAACAACTTCATGCCAAAAGTTGACAAAAAGAAGAGAGATGCATACCTGCAGCAATTCAGAGATGTCTTTCAAGACAAAGAAGAATTTGTTGATATGTATAAAAAGGTAGAAGTAAATGAAAATGTGAGTTTGTAATTAAGTAAGAAGTAAAAGAAGATAAGTCAGTTGGATTTCAAGTCTCTGAAGATGACTTTGATTCTGTTGAATTGGATCAAGTTGAATTAAGTGATTTATGTGATCAAATCACTGATGAGGAAATCAAGGCTGCTGAAAGAGGAAGAAAATACAAGAAACTAGAATCTGTTGATCAACTTCCAAAGTATCCACCAGTCCCTCCAAGAATGAAGAAACAAAATGATAATATGAAAAGAGAACATGTATCTTTTGACATTTGTGAAAAGAAGAAGATAAGCTACAATGCAGTCAGACCACCAAGCAAGACTGTGTTGGAAAAGATTAAGAAAAACAAAAAGAAGAAAATAATTGAAGAAGTTGATTGAGAAAACTTTATCCCAGTTTATCCAGTCGTTTCTAGTCATGAAGTATTGGATGTTGGAGAAGTGGAAACTATGGAAGAATATGAAAGAAGACAGTCAAGGGTTAAAGAAAGCAGTGATGAGGAACCTATGATTATGTAGAAAATTGTCTTTGTCAAAAGCAAACTTGAAAGACAAGACATCAAGATTGAGGAATTTGTTCCTTTTTCAATTGATTTTGATGGTTTAAAGAATTAGAAGACTCTAGGAGTCAAGACACCTAAGCCAAGTGAAAGGTTCAAGAAACCAAAAGAGCATGAAAAATTCAAAGTCAAGGTATGGTGCAAGAAATGTGATGAATATGGTCATCACACAGACTCATGCAATGAAAGATTGAAATTTCAACCATTTCATGTCCCAGATGGAACAAAGTATGGCCAAGACTTTGTCCTATACAAACAGAAGTATGATGTATATCTGGGAAAAGGAAAGGTGTGTGGAAATGAAACCATGAAAAAAGAAGAAAACAAATCTACTAAAGAGACAAGGATTGAAAAGAAAGCTGATGTCAAAACAAAGAAGCAAGGGACTAAATCAGCAAGAATAAGTATATCTCCTAAGAAGCATGAAAATGTGACCAAAAAGAACTCTCAGCATTTGAGAATCAAACAAGATACTCAATCAGTTAAATCTGATGAATCTCAAGGATCACCTAGAAGTGAAAAGATAAGAAACAAAGGTGTTTTTTAAAGAAAGAAATCAACAGAACTGACAGATGATGAGAAGTTCTTATTGAAACATGGATATGAACCACAAGGTTTTCTTTGGAAACCTAAGACAGAAACTAAGGTTGATACAGTTGTTGATGTGAGAGACTACTCTGAAAAGAAGGACTATGTGATAAAGGAGTATGCCAGTGACTCAGCTGAGTACCAGAACTCAACCTCACTTGTTAAAACCCCAAGAGAGTGTGGTTATGAAACCGATAATTCAGACAACTTAGAAGTCACTCATGAAGATCCTGAACCAACAGCACTCACTTCCCAAGCTGTCATAGAAACTGAAAATAATGAGTTGAAAGCTGTAGAAGCCTGCACTTCATTACTCAACTAATCAAACTTTTTCTTTTGTGCAGGAATAGTTCACTCGTCTAAATGAAATATGGTATATGGATAGTGGTTGTTCTAGGCACATGACTTGTGACAAAAGATCACTTGTCAATTATGAAGAAAAGTATGAAGGACCTGTAGCCTTTGGGAGTGATGAAAATGGTGGAAAGATAGTGGGGAAAGGAATCTTAAGAAATGTAAAGGTTTCTTTTGATAATGTGTTTCATGTTGAAGGTCTTCAGTATAATCTACCGAGTATATCACAAATGTGTGATACGGGATACAAAGTCAGTTTTGATGATTCCCACGGTTTCATCTTAAAACCTGAGTTTGTCATTCCACCTGAAATGATTATGATGATGGCACCAAGAAATGGCAACTTGTATGAGTTGAATATGAAGGAAGCTGTTTCAAGAGGAGGTGCATGTTTTGTTTCCAAAGCCACTGAAAATGAATCCAAATTGTGGCATAGGAAACTGTGTCATGTGAACTTAAAGAACAGGAATAGACTTGTCAAAGGTGAGAATGTCATAGGCTTACCTAAAAGAGAGTTCAAATTGGAAGATCATTGCAATTCATGTCAAAAGGGAAAACAACACAAATCTAATCATAAGCCTAAGCTCATCAACTCAATTGATCAAATACTTTAATTACTTCACATGGATCTCTTTGGTCCTGTGAGTGTGCCAAGTATAGGAAAGAAAAGATACTGTCTTGTGATCATTGATGACTATTCAAGATACACTTGGGTTTATTTCCTAAGTACCAAAGATGAGACTGCAGAGTTGATTAAGGGTTGTGTAACAATGATTGAGAACAAGTTGAATAAGAAGGTTAAAATGATGAGAAGTGACAATGGAACTGAGTTTAAGAATGGAGTTATGCAAGAATTTTGTGCAGAAAAGGGAATACTTCAACAATTCTCAGCTCCTAGAACTCCTGAACAAAATGGTGTTGCAGAAAGAAGAAATAGAACTTTGATTGAAGCTACAAGAACCATGTTAGCAGATGCTAACCTGCCTTTTACTTTTTGGGCTGAACCAATAAACACTGCTTGCTATGTTCAGAACAGGGTGCTTGTAAACAAAAGGCATAACAAGACTCCATATGAAATATTCCACAACAAAAAAGCCTTATATCAAGTTTTTCAAGCTCTTTCGATGCAAATGTTTTCTTCTGAACACTAGGGATTATTTGAACAAGTTTCAAACAAAATCTGTAGATTTTTTCTTTGTTGGATATTCTACACACTCAAAAGCTTACAGAGTATATGTGAAAGACCATTTGAGTGTTATAGAATCATCTGACATCATCTTTAATGAGAATCAATTCAATACACTTGATGGTGCAGCATGGCTGTTTGATCATGAAAAGTTAATAAGGTCTTTCAAGATTTATCCTGAAGACTTTGATGACTCATTCTACAAGACCAGTGTATTTGAAGAGAAAAAGAAGAAACCACTGGACTTAGAAAAATTGTGGAAAAAGGTTGCTGGAAAAGAAAAGGAATATACTTTTGTGAAGAATTTCTCAAGTGATATTGTTGAACAAGTTCAAGAAGATTATCAAGAAAACAATCACAGTCCTGAACATGATCATAATGAGATAAATCAAGATAATCAAGATTTACAGAATGATCAAGTTCAGAATGAGGGAGACACAAGCAACCAAGCAAGTGAAGAAGAATCTGCATCTACTACAAGATTTCAAGATCTGATTCAAAGATTGTACTTAAAAAACAATGGTGCATCTTCTTCAAGACAAAATAATGATGAAGCACCAGAATTTCATGATGCAGAGACTGATTTTATCATTGAAGAACCAGAACTCAATGAGTCAAATCTTGACACAACTGTGTCTACAGATATGATTGTTCAAACTCCTTATGTGGAAAAGAATCATCCTTCTGAAAACATCATTGGAGATTTGCATGAAAGAGTTACAAGAAGTCACTCAGAAATTGCAAACATCTGTCTTTACTCCTTCTTTCTATCTCAAATAGAGCCTAAGAATATTGCTCAAGAACTGAAAGACAACAGTTGGGTAGAAGCAATGCAGGAAGAACTGGCTCAGTGGGATCTTGTTGATAAATCAATTGACAGATATGCAATAGGTACCAAATGGGTTTTTAGAAACAAAGGGGATGAGAGGGGTTTGGTGATTAAGAATAAAGCTAGGCTTGTGGCACTGGGATGCCTTCAAGAGGAAGGAATAGACTTTGAGGAAGTCTTTGCTCCTGTAGCAAGACTTGAAGCTATCAGGATCTTTCTTGCATATGCTGCCTCAAAGAACATTAAGGTGTTCCTACTTGATGTTAAGTCTGCATTCCTAAATGGAAAGATTGATGAAGAGGTGTATGTAGCCCAACCTCCAGGTTTTGAGGATCCTTTGTATCTAAACATGGTGTATAAGCTAAACAAAGCCCTTTATGGATTGCATCAGGCTCCTAGAGCATGGTATGATGAGCTGTCAAATCATCTTCTTGAAAATGGCTTTAAAAGAGGAGCCATTGACAAGACACTCTTCTACAAAAGAAAGGGATCAGACATACTTCTGTTACAAGTGTATGTTGATGATATCATCTTTAGTTCAACAAATGAACAAATGTGTATGGAGTTTGAAGGGGTAATGAAGTACAAATACAACATGAGTTCTATGGGAGAAATGAATTTCTTTCTTGGATTACAAGTTCAACAGAAAGCTGAAGATATCTTCATTCACCAAAATAAGTATGTGTAGGACGTCTTGAACAAATGGACACCAAGGAAAAGATGATTACAGATGAAAAGGGGGAGCCTGTTGATGAACATGAATATAGAGCCAAAATTGGATCTCTGATGTATCTGACTGCTACAAGACCAGATATCTTGTTTGCTGTTTATGTGTGTGCAAGATTCCAGTCAAGTCCAAAAGTCTCCCACATGATTGCTGTTAAAAGAATATTCAGATATTTGAAGGGAAGACCAGATTTGGGAATTTGGTATCCAAAGAATCAATCATTTGATCTAATTGCCTACACAGACAGTGATTATGATGGCTGCAACATGAACAGAAAGTCAACCTCTAGAGGATGTCAATTCTTGGTAGAAAGGCTAGTGTCATGGCAATGCAAGAAGCAAACAAACGTCTCAATCTCAAATGCAGAAGCTGAATATGTTGCTGCATCTGCCTGCTGTTGTCACACCCCCAAATTTCCAATAACGGAGTTTTACCGTAAGGCGGGTGACATACCAGGATCCGAACACATTAATCACAGCAAACGACATCTACATGGTCTTAAAAGTTTTAAAAAATCAAAATAAAATGTTCAGAGTACTTAAGTGCTAGTGCGGAAGCTAAACAAAGTGCGGGAGCCATCTCCCAAACAAGTTTAAATAATTCATGGCGCTACAAGCGCAAAACCAATATCAAATAAATGTTTTCAAACTTAAACCAATGCGAGTCCATGCATGCAATGTTATCCTAATCCCAGTGCTTGCTAGTGACCTGAGGAAAACATGCTAAAAAGAGTCAACACATATGGTTGGTGAGATCACAGGTTTTCAAAGTAAGTTATGCTCTATCAGTTCATAAACATTTATAAATAAAAGTGGCCCATGGTTAACTACACTAAGTTAACTCGTTGCCGCATAGTGTTATGTTTCCATCACGACCGAAGCTGACTAGTTATTGCCTCAAGTCAAGTATTTCCAAAACTTAACAATGTTTGGTCAAAGTTACACCCCGTTCGACCTCCATTCGAGAATAATGCAGGGTGGGGTTTTTCAAACCCAATAGTACTATTTAAATTTACCACGCCAGTTAACCTTAGTTAACTGTCCGATGTTCGTGAGGACTTTCCATGGCAAAGAAACACTACGTTATAAGCAACCAAACGGTTGTGTAAAGACTTAGAGCAAGTAAAGTAAAACAGTTTTGCATGTTTCCTCCCCCAAAGGAAAGGTATAAAAGTGGGGCCGTAAACTCACCTTGTTGGTGCTTCGGGTATTACACAAATCCGACCGAAGTAAATGTGTCACGTGCTAAGACCCTAAAAATGCAAGTACGTAAGTAACTTGTGGGATGGTTCCTAGAACCACTAGTATGCAACAATCTCCCATTGTTTTTAAAAAAGACTTTTGACCAAAATTTGACTTTTGTTAACTTTGACTAAAGTTGACTTTGACTAAAGTTTTGACTTTGACTAAAGTATTGACCTTTGATTAAAAGGTTGGACTTAGAATGTTTACCTTATAATTCTAGTCACACTTAATCAATCATCAAGTATACACACTTAGCCATATTCCTTGCAATTCTATGATCAATACACTTTCACAACATCATAAGCAAGACTAACTATTTAGTCAACTAGTTCTAAGTTGACTTAAAAAGTCAAAGTTCTAATTTACCACAACTAACATATCACAATTTGCATTTATCTCAATTCAACCAACACCTTTATCACCTTTAACAATTTATACCACCTAAACCGATTTTTCTCATTAATCAAAACTCACAATTAAATTACCAAATAAATTACACATGTACCCATCAGTATTAGGTTCAACATATATTTTTCTCACAATTTTTTAATTTACCAATTCGTCCAGAATATTCATATACTACAACAACATGATTTATATTTCTACAACAACACAGCAGTAATCAAAAATTTGTCAAAAATTCCATATTTGTCCAATTAATGCAAGACCAATTGGACTAGATTCCTAATTCAATTTACAACATCCTAGAAGTAGAATTATCCATATCTATTTTTATCATCAAGTTATGAAATTTACAACTCAACTCAGAAATTATTATCCCTAAATCAGCTTTGCATCCTGATTTTATAAATTCATAAAATGTACTCAAACAGAGTCCAAAAATTAAGATTCTGAACTTTCTGAAAACTAGATTCAAAGTACATGTTCATAGAACCAAAAATCGATCAAAAACTCAAACGTATCATCAAGTTATCCACAATGCAATCCGGAACATCAAGTCTGCCAACAAGCAGTTTTAGGCACAATCCACTACAAATCACAACTTTTCTATCCTTTTGAATCAAAATCATCAAGAAACATTTATGATTCAAAATCATCAAGAAACATTCTTACCAAATCAAATTTCATGTCTTATTTTTATCCATTTGATTTCTTAAGAGAAGTAAAAACACATGTATTTATAAAAGACTCAAAAATACTAATCAAGACACATACAAAAATCCTTTTTACTTGTCAAACTTTGATCATCCCATTTCATGATCCAACCATTTGGATACAAGGTTCATATGAATTAAAGGAAAAAGAAACATATAAACATAATAATCTACTCACTTTGCTTGATCAAATGCTTAAACCCTTGTTTACCAAAATCACCAACTCTTGTGTTATGGAGAAAATACTAGAAGATGATTGTTTGTATGAAAGAAAATGAGAGTATGTGTGTGTGTGAGTATCACGGCCAAAGAGAGAGGAAAAGGGAAAGGAAAAGGTGTTGGCATCCAATAGTTGTAACCTCCTTGTTATTAACAACCCTTTATGATTGATTTAATGAATAAAATTACTTAGGTTAACTTTTATTAACTCATGTGTGACATGCTACATATTTTAGTAAACATTTCCTATGTAACATAACCTAAGGTTCCATTTAAATAATAAACATGTTACATGACGTACAATATAACCTATTTAATCATTTAGCTTACTTACAATCACATCATCATGTAATAACCATAATATAACATATTAATCACATAGCACATTATACTTATCATACATGTTATATGACATGTTTTTTATAACATGCAAGACGAGTTTATTATCCTAGTTATAATTAGTCACTTATCCTTGTTTAAGTCACCAATGACACGTTGACTTAAATATACGCATACATGACATCACATGTACAATAGTTCATACTCATAGTTAACAGAACTAACTGAGTTTATAGACATAGTCAACAGGATTTAACTGGGTTTAGTTAACAGAGTTAACCTAAAAATGCCGGATGTCACATCATCCCCTTGTTGAAAGAATTTTCGTCCCGAAAATTAATGTGATGTCACCACTAGACTGGGACATGAAAGGGATAGAAAAGAAAAATTTTAGGTTTGTCACATCATCCCCTTGTTAAAAGAATTTTCGTCCCGAAAATTTAAATCGTACCTATGGTTTGGCTTCAGGTTTGAATAGGTGTGGATACTTTTCTTTCATCTGGTCTTTGCGCTCCCATGTGAACTTTGGTCCACGCTTAGAGTTCCAACGAACGCGAACGATAGGAGTTTTACTGTGCCTACGGGTCTTTACGTCCTGATCCATGATTTCCACCGGCTCTTCGATGAAACGTAACTGTTCGTCCACTTCTAGTTCCTCCAAAGGAACTATCAAGTTTTCGTTAGCCAAAAACTTTTTAAGATTTGATACGTGGAAGACGTTATGTACCCCGCGGAGTTGTTCCGGTAAGTCCAACCTATATGCCACTGGACCGATTCGTTCCACGATTTCGAATGGCCCTACGTAACGCGGGCTCAACTTTCCCCGTTTTCCGAAACGAATGACACCCTTCCACGGTGCCACTTTTAATAAAACTTTGTCCCCGACTTCAAATTCCAAAGGCCTTATACGCTTATCAGCATAACTTTTCTGACGATCACGTGCTACTGCCATACGGTTTCGGATCTGAACTATCCTCTCCGTCGTTTCATGAACTGTTTCAGGGCCAGTTAGTTGGCTCTCACCCACTTCCGCCCAGCAGAGTGGTGATCGGCATTTACGCCCATACAGAGCTTCAAAAGGGGCTGCTTGTATGCTCGTATGGTAACTGTTATTGTAAGAGAACTCAACCAAAGGCAAGTGCGTCTCCCAACTGCTCCCAAAATCGATGATGCACGCCATTAACATATCCTCCAATGTTTGTATTGTTCGCTCGCTCTGACCGTCTGTTTGTGGATGATAAGCCGTGCTCATATCCAGTCGTGTACCCAACGACTTTTGCAACGATTTCCAAAAGTTTGAGGTAAACCTAGCATCACGGTCCGAAATAATCGATATCGGCACACCATGACGGGAAACGATTTCTTTAATGTAAATGCGAGCCAGCCTATCCGTCTTGTCCGCTTCCCGGATGGCTAGAAAATGTGCGGATTTGGTCAATCGATCCACTATGACCCAAATCATGTCGCAACCGCTGGGTGTCTTGGGTAGTTTGGATATGAAATCCATGGATATCTGTTCCCATTTCCCCATAGGAATTTCGGGTTGTTGAAGTAATCCCGGCGGTTTCCTATGTTCTGCTTTCACTTTGGCACATGTCAGACACTTAGCCAAGTACCTAGCAATTTCCTCTTTCATACTCGGCCACCAGTATAGCTCTTTTAAGTCATGGTACATCTTATCTGATCCCGGATATACTGAGTATCGGGATTTGTGTGCTTCGTCCATGACCAGTGTTCTTAGATCCCCATAACGCGGTACCCAAATTCGATCATGGTAATACCGAATGCCATCCGACTTAAACTCTGAGTTCCCGTCTACACCGCGCAAAGATTCGGCATCGAAATTCTCGGCTTTCAGAGCTTCTAACTGGGCATCCCTGATCTTTTCGGGTAAACCAGAGTGAATCGTTAGTTGTAAAGCCCTAACCCTCCTGGGCTTCAAAGATTCTTTTCGGCTCAAGGCGTCAGCCACCACGTTGGCTTTACCCGGATGATACTTGATAGCACATTCATAATCGTTAAGCAACTCGACCCATCGTCTCTGCCTCATGTTTAGTTCTTTCTGCTCGAATATGTGTTGGAGGCTCTTATGGTCAGTGTAGATCGTACACTGGGTTCCATAGAGGTAATGCCTCCAGGTTTTTAGTGCAAAGATGACGGCTCCAAGTTCTAAGTCATGGATCATGTAGTTCTTTTCAGCGGTCTTCAGTTGTCGAGAAGCATATGCGATGACCTTTTCCCATTGCATAAGCACACATCCAATTCCTTGCAGTGAAGCATCGCAATAAACAACAAAGTCTTCTACTCCTTCGGGCAGTGATAGGATTGGCGCGCTACACAGCTTGTCCTTCAGAGTTTGAAATGCTGTGTCATGTGCCTCGGTCCACTTATACACAATGCCCTTGCGGGTTAAGGATGTCAGTGGTTGAGCAATCTTGGAAAATCCTCCAATAAATCTGCGATAATAACCATCTAATCCCAGAAATTGACGGATCTCGGTGGGAGTTTTCGGGTTTGGCCAGTCCTTGATTGCTTCAATCTTGGACTGGTCCACTAGGATTCCCTCCCCACTTACCAGTGGCCCAAAAATTTTACTTCACGCATCCAGAACTCGCACTTCGATAATTTGGCATACAGTTGTTCCTTCATGAGTAGCTCCATCATAAATCGCAAGTGCTCTTCATGTTCATCCCTTGTCTTCGAATATATCAAGATGTCGTCTATGAACACAATGACGAATTTATCCAAATAAGGCTTACAAACACGATTCATGAGGTCCATGAATACGGCTGGGGCGTTTGTTAACCCAAATGGCATAACGGCGAACTCATAGTGTCCATAACGAGTACGAAACGCTGTTTTTGCAATGTCTTCTTCCCGAACTCGGAGTTGGTGATAACCCGACCTAAGGTCGACCTTCGAGTAGTAACTGGATCCTTGCAGCTGATCGAACAGATCGTCAATACGTGGCAAGGGATACCGGTTCTTGGTCGTCACCTTATTATGTTCCCGATAGTCGATACACATGCGTAGAGTTCCATCCTTCTTCTTCACGAATAGGACTGGGGCTCCCCACGGGGATGAACTGGGGCGTATGAAACCCTTATCTAGCAGTTCTTGCAACTGCTTAGACAGTTACTCTAACTCCTTCGGAGCAAGGCGATACGGTGCACGAGCTACAGGAACAGCTCCTTGTGTCAGGTCGATTTGGAACTCCACTTGTCTGTGAGGCGGAAGGCCAAGTAGGTCTTCGGGGAAAACCTCAGGAAAGTCTCTAACAATAGGGATCTGGTCGATTGAGACCTCCTCCTCCACAGCCTCGTCAGTACCTTTGTCGGTGATTAGGGCTAAGATCGCAGTATGGCCTTTACGCAATAACTTCTGTGCCTTTATAAGGGAAATGATCCCAACTGTCGCACTCTCTTTCTCACCATGAACAATGAGAGTTTCTCCCCCAAAGAGAGGTACGCGGACGATCTTCTCGTGACAGACAACCTCGGCTCGGTGCTCGGACAACCAATCCATCCCAATAACTAAGTCGAAGCTACCAAGTTCAATCGGCATAAGATCTATGGGAAACAAATGACTAGACAATTCTACGGTACAACCCTTCAAAATATGGGACACTTGGATGATTTTACCATCTGCTAACTCGATAGTGTACTTAGACTCTAGGGCAGATGGGGTGCTATTAACCATTTCACAAAATTTAGTTGACACGAAACTTCGATCGGCCCTGGTATCAAATAAAGTTAGCGCATAACAACCATTCATTTTATATTTACCGGTAATAGTTACGGAGTCGTTAAAAGTCTCACCTGAACCACCACCAATAACGAAGGCTCTTCCCCTGCCTTCACCTCCGTTGTTACCATTCCCATTGTTACCACTCTTCCCGTTGCCATTTGCCCCTCCGTTACCAGCATTCTTCAGTTTGGGGCAGTTCTCTTAAAGTGACCCTCCTGTCCACACTCAAAACACCCTTTCGGGGCCTCTTGAGGTGGAGCTTGTTTCTGGGGGTTGTCTGCTCGGCAAAACTTGGTTTTGTGGCCATGTCTGCCACACTTGTTGCAACGGTACTTATCACATTTCCCCGCATGATGGAAGTTACACTTGTTACACTTTGGGAGTTTCCCCTGATATCCTCCCTGTTGTTGGTTCTGGATCGGGTAGTTGTTCCTGCGAGGAGACTCAAACCGTCTCTGTTGATTGTGGCCTGAAGAGGTGCTCTTGTTGTTGGAGTTGTTGTTGCCACTACTCTCCCACTTGCGTTAATTATCGGATGTGCCAGTAGCAGACTTCTTGGACGGGAGAGTGCCTTGTTTGACGGCTTGATCAGTTAACTTATGAGCTAACCGGACGGCATCGTGAATGTTGGCGGGATTTGACGACGTCACCATACTCTGGATCTGCGGAGGTAAACCGTCAATATACATTTCGACCCTCTTATAAGCAGGATCGACCATTTGAGGGCACAGTATCGCTAACTCATGGGATCGTGTCGTATAAGCCTCAATGTCGGAACCCTCCATCCGCAAATTCCAAAACTCATGCTCTAACTTCTGCACTTCACCACGCGGGCTATACTCGGTCTTGATCAGATTTTTGATTTCCTCCCATGACATAGCATTGGCTGCATTTAGACCCAACAACTGAACTTGGGTATTCCACCAAGTAAGTGCTGACTCCTCGAGAGTCCCTGTAGCAAACTTCACCTGGTTCACAGCCGGGAAATTACACATAGCAAACACTGATTCTGCCTTCTCTATCCAGCGCAGTAAACCGACAGCCCCCTCGGTGCCTTTAAACGCATGGGGTTTACAATCCATGTAGTTCTTAAAGGTGCACCCTGCGGCTCCAAGATTTTTGGTTAACAAAGTAAGTGTTAGTGCCTGAGTTTCGATAGGTCATAATGACAGCAAAGTGTATACTTACCCCCTGCCGCCTGCCCGGGAATCTGGGCAGCTGCAATCGCTGCGGTCACATGCTCGTTGATGAGTGCCGCCAGTTCTGCTGGAGTGAGGTTGATGCTGCCCCTGCCATGGCCACGTCCACGTCCCGACATAATCCTACGCAGTCATGAACATTGACCGGATTAATGCCTTAATTCTAGTACATCAATAACAATCAAACAACTAATTTATGAACATCACAACACAATTTAAGAAAAACAATATTTGAAAAAATAACTTGTAATCCGATTACAATCATTCAATCCAAACATCATAGTTCAAAAATATCCTCTGTTGGATGGGAACAACCCTCTCACCTAGGTTCATAAAAGAAAGAAATCCAAACGAATATCAACTGACGATATCACTCGTCAGATACTCCCGATGACCCGCTCACCTCGGGCTCCTTCTCGGGGTCTTCCTCCGGATCCTCCTAGAGGTCCTCCTCTGGGTCTTCTTCAGTGTCCTCCACTGGGTCCTCTGGAGGTGCCAGCCGGTCCTCCAGATCCCGAATATGGTTACGAGCAATGTTCAGTTCGTTAGTCAGATTTATCACCCTGTCTGCAAGCATCTGCATCTTCTCACCTAGCCTCTCAACTTCAAAGGTTAACTTGTAGTGCATCTCTGACCTCCGATCGCAGAGCTCCCTCAAGAAATCCATCTTATGCTTGGCTCCACTCTGTTTCTGCGCTAGCTTAGCAATGTCCGACTTCATATCCTGTTTCCCACACTGCGCCTTATCCAGGCCAGAAACAAGTGCAGCTATCACCCGCTCAGGAGGGCATGGCAGAGCGGGTATAGTAGGGCAAGAAGGACCTACAACAGCTAGGGGTGGAACCTCCTCCTTCTCAATCATCATGGTCACCACCTCTGGGTACCATTCCCAGTCGCACTGGGGCTTAGGCAAGAATGTGTGCTCGGGTGAACACTCCTCAGCAGTAGATGTGCCAGCATCAGAGATGGTCCGCTGCCTCTTCAGTCTCGGGGATGCAGGTGGTGTGCTCTCCTCAGCGATGATAGGTGCTTTCTCACGGGCGTGATCAGCTGACGACGAAGACATACTGTGACACAGGGGTTGGGGTTGGGATGAGTGAGTGGTATCTCATGTATATATGTGCAGTGTAACTAATGCATCATGAAAAGCTATAGACCGGACTGCAACCTATATGAAATGGTATGCAACCTGTTTCGCTATAACCAATGGCTCTGATACCAATCTGTCACACCCCCAAATTTCCACTAACGGAGTTTCACCGTAAGGCGGGTGACATACCAGGATCCGAACACATTAATCACACCAAACGACATCTACCTGGTCTTAAAAGTTTTAACAAATCAAAATAAAATGTTCAGAGTACTTAAGTGCTAGTCCGGAAGCTAAACAAAGTGCGGGAGCCATCTCCCAAACAAGTTTAAATAATTCATGGCGCTACAAGCGCAAAACCAATATCAAATAAATGTTTTCAAACTTAAACCAATGCGAGTCCATGCATGCAATATTATCCTAATCCAAGTGCTTGCTAGTGACCTGAGGAAAACATGTTAAAAAGAGTCAACACATATGGTTGGTGAGATCACAGGTTTTCAAAGTAAGTTATGCTCTATCAGTTCATAAACATTTATAAATAAAAGTGGCCCATGGTTAACTACACTTAGTTAACTTGTTGCCGCATAGTGTTATGTTTCCATCATGACCGAAGCTGACTAGTTATTGCCTCAAGTCAAGTATTGCCAAAACTTAACAATGTTTAGTCAAAGTTACACCCTGTTCGACCTCCAGTCGAGAATAATGCAGGGTGGGGTTTGTCAAACCCAATAGTACTATTTAAATTTACCACGCCAGTTAACCTTAGTTAACTGTCCGATGTTCGTGAGGACTTTCCATGGCAAAGAAACACTACGTTATAAGCAACCAAACGGTTGTGTAAAGATTTAGAGCAAGTAAAGTAAAACAGTTTTGCATGTTTCCTCCCCCAAAGGAAAGGTATAAAAGTGGGGCCGTAAACTTACCTTGTTGGTGCTTCGGGTATTACACAAATCCGACCGAAGTAAAGGCGTCACGTGCTAAGACCCTAAAAATGCAAGTACGTAAGTAACTTGTGGGATGGTTCCTAGAACCACCAGTATCCAACAATCTCCCATTGTTTTTAAAAAAGACTTTTGACCAAAGTTTGACTAAAGTTGACTTTGACAAAAGTTTTGACTTTGACTAAAGTATTGACCTTTGACTAAAAGGTTGGACTTAGAATGTTTACCTTATAATTCTAGTCACACTTAATCAATCATCAAGTATACACACTTAGCCATATTCCTTGCAATTCTATGATCAATACACTTTCACAATATCACAAGCAAGACTAACTATTTAGTCAACTAGTTCTAAGTTGACTTAAAAAGTCAAAGTTCTAATTTACCACAACTAACATATCACAATTTGCATTTATCTCAATTCAACCAACACCTTTATCACCTTTAACAATTTATACCACCTAAACCGATTTTTCTCATCAATCAAAACTCACAATTAAATTACCAAATAAATCACACATGTACCCATCAGTATTAGGTTCAACATATATTTTTTTCACAATTTTTTGATTTACCAATTCGTCCAGAATATTCATATACTACAACAACATGATTTATATTTCTACAACAACACAGCAGTAATCAAAAATTTGTCAAAAATTCCATATTTGTCCAATTGATGCAAGACCAATTGGACTAGATTCCTAATTCAATTTACAACATCCTAGAAGTAGAATTATATCCATATCTATTTTTATCATCAAGTTATGAAATTTACAACTCAACTCAGAAATTATTATCCCTAAATCAGCTTTGCATCCTGATTTTATAAATTCATAAAAAGTACTCAAACAGAGTCCAAAAATTAAGATTCCGAACTTTCTGAAAACTAGATTCAAAGTACATGTTCATAGAATCAAAAATCGATCAAAAACTCAAACATATCATCAAGTTATCCACAATGCAATCCGGAACATCAAGTCTGCCAACAAGCAGTTTTAGGCACAATCCACTACAAATCACAACTTTTCTATCCTTTTGATTCAAAATCATCAAGAAACATTTATGATTCAAAATCATCAAGAAACATTCTTACCAAATCAAATTTCATGTCTTATTTTTATTCATTTGATTTCATAAGATAAGTAAAAACACATGTATTTATAAAAGACTCAAAAATACTAATCAAGACACATACAAAAATCCTTTTTACTTGTCAAACTTTGATCATCCCCTTTCATGATCCAACCATTTGGATACAAGGTTCATATGAATTAAAAGAAAAAGAAACATATAAACATAATAATCTACTCACTTTGCTTGATCAAATACTTAAACCCTTGTTTACCAAAATCACTAACTCTTGTGTTATGGAGAAAATACTAGAAGATGATTGTTTGTATGAAAGAAAATGTGTGTGTGTGTGTGTGTGTGTGTGTGAGTATCACGGCCAAAGAGAGAGGAAATGGGAAAGGAAAAGGTGTTAGCATCCAATAGTTGTAACCTCCTTGTTATTAACAACCCTTTATGATTGATTTAATGAATAAAATTACTTAGGTTAACTTTTATTAACTCATGTGTGACATGCTACATATTTTAATAAACATTTCCTATGTAACATAACCTAAGGTTCCATTTAAATAATAAACATGTTACATGACATACAATATAACCTATTTAATCATTTAGCTTACTTACAATCACATCATCATGTAATAACCATAATATAACATATTAATCACATAGCACATTATACTTATCATACATGTTATATGACATGTTTATTATAACATGCAAGACGAGTTTATTATCCTAGTTATAATTAGTCACTTATCCTTGTTTAAGTCACCAATGACACGTTGACTTAAATATACGCATACATGACATCACATGTACAAGAGTTCATACTCATAGTTAACAGAACTAACTGAGTTTATAGACATAGTCAACAGGATTTAACTGTGTTTAGTAAACATAGTTAACCTAAAAATGCCGGATGTCACAGCTGTGCACAAGTTTTATGGATTCAGAACCAGATGCTGGACTATGGTTTGAATTTTCTGAACACACCTATTCTTATTGACAATACTGCTGCATATTTTATTGTTAAAAATCCAGTTCAACACTCAAAGACTAAGAATATTGAAATCAAACATCACTTCATTAGAGATTGTAATGAAAAAGGTTTAATTGAAATGAAGAGAGTTGACACAAGTGACAACTTGGCTGACCTATTCACCAAGCCACTTGATAGAACCAGATTCAACTTTCTTTTGAAAGCTCTGGGTATGATCAACTCAGATGAAGTCTGATTGAGGATATGTGCTTAGTATGTGTCTCAATATGCTAATTGATTATTTTTGATTGAGATCACCTACTTTGAATGTAGAATGAATATGTTGAATAAATATGCTTGAATATGATACTGAATATTTTAACTGTTATGTGCTTTAACTGATTATGTGTGCAAAGTATGACATAAGTGATTTGATTAATAGGTTTGCATGTTTATCAGTTAATGTATATTTGTTATGTTAAGATAAGTAGTCTTGTTATGAATTATCTGCTAAAATGCTTATCTGACATCACTGCTTAACTACTTGAATGTGTGTTTTATCTGATCTTCTAATGTTATTAAGATAGGATAGACTTTGAATGTTAGTACTGTCTACTTGTTCTAATAATATTATGTTTGATTAAGATTTGATTATGTGCTGCAACTGTTTATGTCAAAATAAGTTTTATCTCAAAAGTAAGTGATAAAATGAATTTTCTACTGAATTTTGCATAAATACTCTATTTTGAATCAAAACATGAGCATGTTGTTAATGGTGTAGATATATGATAAGATTATTCAATTCAAGCTTTAAAGAAGCTTAAAAGAAGGATTTTCAATAAAAAGTCTCAGGTAGTTATGTTTGCTGAAAATTATGTCAGTTGCCCAGTTGAAAGGACATACACTTATGTATGTTTGGTCATGCAATCTGCAAAGATCAAAAGGATAGCCATTAACAAGAAAACTGAAAGCATTTGGGCAATTATAACTTGTTTTCTATTCCTACACTTAAAATTATGTCAATAGCTCTGACTTTGAAAAGACATATATTCACATATATGTTTGGTCCTGTTAACCACTTATGGTCAAACAGGATAGCCATTTACCTGAAAACTAAGAGACATTGGGGTGATTGAATATTAAATTGAATATAAATTGGGAAATGATAGTACATTGACTACTTAGCCAATCATATGGATTTATTAGGCTAAAAGGACTCTTAGTACAGTCATTGACATGTATGGTTGCTTTCTCATGATATGTAAAATCTAAGGTGATATAAACATAAAGAAAATGCTAAGATTTATGTGGAGTTACATTACTGTCTATGCATGTTCCTAGATAAATCTTTTCAAATGATAGGCAGAAAAGTGATTATCCAGTTATACACAAGCCTGTTGGTCTTTGGTTACACAAAATGAAACAACTTTTAAAAGGAATGACAAAGAACTGATGTGAACTACTTTAATTTCAAATATTTAGTCAATCAACAGTTGATATATGTTCACAAACTTTTATTAGAGAAATACAAACATGAGGGTTAATTTTTTATAACATGTTTTGTCATTAAAAGTTTTAACCAAAACCAGGGGGTCAAAGTCAAATTGGGGTGATTTGGAGAAAGCCAAATAAGCCTTGAGGATAGATAAGGAGCATCAGACCACAACATGTGTTATCCATTAAATTTTCTGCAACTTAATTGAAACTTAATCATATCACCAAAGAAATGAAAATCATGTTAAGTCTAGACCTGCTGTTGACCTGTCTTTGTAGTCATAATAATGCTGAGAATGAATTATTGAGAAAGCTACTTAGTCGATATGATCCCAGTCCTGAGATCTTTTTAGCTTACAAAAGGAAAATGTTTTGAAATGAAACATAACTGAAATTTGATCTCTAAATGCACCATTTGCTCTTAAACTATGATCTTTAAAGATAAAATTGTTCCGACAAGTGGTTTAAGTCAAAAAGTGTTGCATTTTGCCTAAAAAGGTTGAATATGTAAGTTCGGGTAAGGTTTGATGTTATTAAACCTTCCCAAGCATAAGCTGTTTGAAAATGTATTTTCGGGTAAGGTATGATGTTCTCAAACCTTTCCGGGTACAAAACAGTTGAATATATGTATTTTCGGGTATGGTTTGATGTTTTTAACCTTTCCGAGCAAGCTTTGTCATTTTTGACTAAGTTTAAGATTTACGGGCATGCTTTGAAGTGTTTACACTTTTCGGGTAAGGTACACCATTGTACGAGTTTTCCGAGCAAGCTTGAAGTATTGAGATGATTATGTGTTTTAGCTAGCTTTTAACAAGAGATGATTGTTTCAAGCAAGCTTTGCATTTTTGTTTATGTTGATTGTTATTCCTAGCAAACTTTGTGAACTCCTTGAGTACACCAAGTAAGCTTTGTGTGTGGATATGTTTTTCTTTGAAATTACAAGTGTTTTCGGGCAAACTTTGTTTTCCGAACACACTTTATATTCCTGGTACACTATTGTTCCCTCAATATACTTTGTAATTTCAAAATTTGACATTCCAAGTACACTGTCTGTTAGATATTATTTCGGGCACACTTTATACTCTAGGAAGGTTATTCGGGTATACTTTGCATGGAAAGCCTGTTCGGGCATACTTTGTACTCTTATGAAGGTTGCTCGGGCAAACTGTTCATCAAAGTGTGTTTGATTGAATTTGTTTCTAATTTTGATAGGGTTTATACTAGATTGAGTTACTAGATTTATGTTTGAGAGATTTATTTGGGCATCTTAATTGATTCCTAGCAAGAATGTTTATTTGATATTTTATACTTGATTAATTATCTTGTGATTAAGTTCTCAAGAAATCTGGTATTTTGGGTAAGCTTTCTTCATAGTGTCTTGACTTTAAATTACATAGCTTAATCAAACAAGGTTTGTGATTAAAAGGGATCGGGTAAACCTTATAAAATTAAAAGAAATGTTGTCAATAAAGGTTTAATATTATTCAAGTAAGCTTTGTATAAGTGGAAATATACCGAGTAGACTTTGCAAAGGATTACTTTTACGAGTAAGGTTTGCTAAGCCTAAAATGATAAAGAATTATATGTTTTAAAATTGATTTAAAATATCAAGTGGATAATGTTACTATTTGACAGCTAATAATTCTCAAAGCGACAAAAAGTATTTAAAACCCACTTTCAAAAGTTATATAAGAGGGAGTTAGGCAAAATTTTCAACATTATCTTTCCCTCTCTCTCTCTTTCCACTTCAACTGCTTACTCGCAAAGAAACCCAAACCGACCTATCGAATTCACTCTTAAACCAAACACTAATTTGAATCAACCCTCTAATTCCGACTCGGTAAGCATTAATAATGTGTTTTCCGACCACGATTAGAATATATTGTACTTTGATTAAGTACTTGATTACTAATATTCTGTTTTTGTGTTTAAGTTATTAATTTGTCGAAGATCAGGTTCTTCATAAAATCTCTCTCTTTCTTCTACAAATTTATAACTTGAAATTGGGTAAAGTAATAAACTTTTATGCTAATTTCACTTTGAATATGTTTGATTGTGATGTTCAGATATGGCTGAAGAGGACCAACCCAAGTATGCTTTTGAAAAGAAGCATAACATGTGTGCTCTATTGCAAGTCACACCTGACAACGAGCCGGTGGCGCCAATGATTACATGGATGGCTCGATCAAATGTCAGCTTTGCTTTCACTGAATGTCCTATTATCTACAGAAATCATTCACTGGATTTCTGGAGATCTGCGGAACTTGTTGAGGACATAAATGGAAAGAGAATCGAGGCAACTGTTGCAAGACAAGAAATACGTATAACTGAGAGAATGATAAGAAGATGCCTGCGGTTGAATGATGTTGACCATAATCATATAAACTTCAATACAGCATACCTGATGAGAATATTTGAAGAAACGATGGGTTATCAAGGAACTGTACATGATGGGCAGTTTCAAAAGGGGATGTTTCCGATGTTATATAGATTCCTCATTCACCATGTGATACAGGGGTTTGCTCCAAGAAAGGGATCATGGACTTTGATAAGTCATGAGTTAGCAAATGCTACTGTTGGGATTATGTATGATCTACCCTTCAATTTTTCAAAGATGATATTTAATGGACTGGTAGCAAACTTGAAGATGGCAGAAAAGGACAGGTTCTTACAATATCCAAGGTTCCTGCATATAATCTTTAACAGAGAATTAAGAGATCTACCCACTATGGGAATTACACACCTACTGCAAAACCCTGACACATACAAGAGAATTAAGAATCCAGGTGTCGCCAATAGATTCAATTCTAAAGTTCCATTTGAGATCTTGCCATGGTTGTTGAACCATGACATGAATGTGATGCCAGTGCCTGAGTTAAGCTCAGAGGAGGAATGAGGAGATGATGTTGAGAGTGATGATGATGGTTCTGATGATGAAGATGATAATATTGATGGAGATGAAGGAGTAGCTGGAGTAGCTATGGAAGTTGATGCACCTGATCAGGGGGAGCAACTTGAGGAACAAGAACAACCTATTCCACCACCACCACAATCACCACCACACATTGATCAACCCATTATACCCTCACCACCACAAACTCCACCACATCAAACCACTAAATCCCCACCCCAAACACTAACCATAAGCCAACCTGATACATCAACACATATATCCCCAACACCACAAACACCACCAACATCTAGCCCAATTCACTCAAATCCATTCATCCCAAGCCCACCTCATAACACAATCATCACCATTATCTACATTCCACACTCACACCACAACCCAAGAAGAAACTGAAAATGAACCATTTTCTACATCACCACCCACAACACCACCCACTGACACTGACTTATTGACCTTGTTAAAAGAAAATGCTGAGTTGAAGAGAAGGAATGAGGAGGTCACTATAGAGAATGTCATGTTATTAGATCAGTTGGTAAGGGCAAGAGTAAGAATTCAAACCCTGGAGCATGAGGTTGAGAAGACCTCAGCTGCCCCAAAACAGGGGGAGAATGAAATAATGCCAACTGACTCTGGTGTGAATATTGAGACTGTAACTTGAACAGGTGTAGAGACTGTAAACAGTTTTAAATTGATTATGAATGTTTATGATGATGGAGAGGAGAGTAGTGACGAAAGGAGAATTGAAGATGATAATTATGAAGGTGATAGATCAGAGGTTGGAGAACAGGACTATGATTACAATGATGAAATAGTAAATATTGAAAGGGATGAAGAGAATGTAGAGGAGACAGTGGAAAATATTGAAAATATAAATGATGAAGAGATAGTGACCACCACTGATATAGTCACTGATGTGCAGAAAGAAACTCAAACTTATGAAATCATTCAAGGGTTTACTGCTACTGAGGAGCCAATCATTACTGAAGGTGAACAACCTGAAAGCTCCAAGATGGTAGAGTGTGACCCTGAATTAGAAGCACTTGAGAAGGAGATTGATGACTATAGACAATCTAATGATGAGGTGGAAGTAGTGCCTAAAAGGATGGATAAAGGCAAAGAAAAAGTCACAGAAGAAGAGCCTGTTAAGGCCTATCCAGAAAAGGATGTGTTGTTTACAGAAGATGCTGAAGCTGCTGCTGCTTTAAGGAAACAAGAAAATATTTTATGAGAAACAAGGGACAGGGAGATACTGGCCCAAACCATGGATCCTGTAGAGTTGGCAGAGCAGGAAAACTTGATCAACCAAGAAAAGTTTGCAAAAGAAGTTATTGATGAAGTGGCTGATCAAGAGGTGATTGAAGCCTTGATTAAGTTAAAAGAGGAATAGGAAGCTGACAATTCCTTAGCTATAGTGGTTAGCATGTTTCAAACTGAAAGTCAACAAGAAACAAAGTCAAATGAGACTGCTGAACCAGAAATTCTGAATACTGATATGATGATTGAAGAGGAAATTGGTGAGTCCATTGCCTTAATGGCTGCAAAGAAATGGGCTCAACAGATTAAAGATGACATTAGAAAAAATCCTAATGAATGGGAGTATGTGGATGATCCCAAGTATGGAAAGAAGTACTCAAGAAAAAGGGATAGACCAGAATCATTTATGACAGCTGAAGGTACTAAGTCTGCAAAGAAGGGAAGATGGGATAACAAGAACAAGTAATTTGTTGAAACTCCAGATGAAGATGCTAGTCCTATCAGGGTAGTCCCACTGCAATCCTTGAAACCAGGTGAAAGGGTTCAAGGTGTCCCTGTTGTGCCTGTTCAAACTGAATCAAACCCAAAGCATCCAACCTCTGAGGAACCCAAGATTTATGCTGTAAATGACTTAACTGAAGTGGAGGATGAGTCTGAGGAGTCTGATGAAGATGATAATCAAATAAAAGGTGTTAAAGCTACCAATGTTGAATCTCCACAAGTTGAACTGACTGATGAGCAGAGAGCAAACATTGAGCAGAGCTTGTTGAATGCAAAAATGAATAATCCTTTGATTAAGAAGCTAAGGGCACTTGGTGTGAACTTTGAAAGTGTGGCTCATATGAATGATAGTGAGGTGAATCAGAGACTTGAGGAAGAAAATGAAAAGATCAAAAGAGCCATGCAACAAAAGAATAAAGATGCTCAGAAACACAGAGAATATTTGAGAAGGCATGGATACTCTGAAAAGGATTTGAGTCATTTCAATCATGATAAACTCCAAGACCTTTACAACAGTGAAAGAGAAAAGGTGATTGAGAAATGTGTAAAGGAGAATGAGAGGATTGAAAAGATGGAAACTTTGAAAGAGAAGTTTGGAGGCATGTGTGGTTATTTGCTGGAAAAAGGTTTGAAGCCTGAAATGGTAGAGAACCTATCCAGAGAATCAGTGTTGGATCAGTACAATAAACTGAAAACAAAGGCAAAATTGAAGAGGGTCCAAACTGAGAACTCTACTAAGCAAACTGAAACTTCTGTTGAGCCTCCAATAAAGAGAAGAAAGATAATGACTCTGAGGGAGAAGCAGAAGATGCAAGGTGAATAGAAAATGTCCAAGGAAGTTCCTGTTGTTGAAAACCCTACTCCACAAGAAGTGAATTCTGAACCTGAAGATGAACCTTCTGTAGCTTGGGAAAATGAAGAGATGATCAACATTCTAAGGAACATAATGATTACTCAATGGGGAATGGATGAAGCCTCTTTCAATGCATTGGAAAAGGAGGATTTGAAATACCTCTTCTATACCCAAAAGGCTAAATGGGAGAAAGCTCTAAGGGAAGGTGAGAACCTAGATACTATGCAGATGGGAGATTTGTACTTGCTGGTTTGTCAAGAACTCCTAGTATGGAAAAAATGTTGCTAGCTCTTAAAGATGCAGGAGCAAATATTGTTGAACTTGCCAACCTTCCAACTGAAACGGTAGAAGCAATCTACATCAAAACCTTTAATTTGGGGCCTAGAAAACCCAAGAAGTCTATTCCTTTCAGGCCACCAATTTCAAGAAGATATCCAAAAGGTGGAAGAGGTGAAGGTGGAAGAGGTGAATCAAGTAGGTCTGCACTACAAAGAACATCAAGACCACAATCAGATGTTGATCTTCCCAGGGAACTCTACTATGATTCTGTATCTGAATGTTTGAGAGTGATTATGGAAAGCAGAAAGCTAAGAGAGATAGTTGTGGGAAGTGACTTTTATGATTATACTCAAGAACAACTGGAATGAAAGGCCACACTTGACCTGGACTGAAAAATACTTTTAATTAGCTCAAAAACTTACATTAAAAGTGAACAGTAGTTCACTATATATAGAGGGTAATCTGGTTCGCTAACATCCCCTAGCGAACCAGCTTCTCCTTCGTTACATAAATAATCATAGCGGAGCACCCCCTGATCCATTAACTTTCCCTAACGAATCAGGAGGGAATACATTAATTGGCTAGTTCGCTAACATCCCCTAGCGAACTAGCCTTTAACTTAGCGAACTGATTAATAAATATACTATTAATTACATTAAACATAAACAAAATCGTTAACGTTAAATACAAAGACTCTAGACGCAAAACCGTGTACTAACAGACACCCCTCGTCTTGAGCTCTATGTCTTTAACTTATTTGAAGCGCTTTGACTGCCATTCTCTGCAACTATGAATTCCATGTTCATGACACACACGAACCACACGTTGGAATTGCATAGCCATGTCGTAATCTTCTTGGCGTTCAAACAAAATCTGCTTCCTGTGTAGCACGTCGTTGTCGGTCTCTGATAAATTAACCCAGCAAACAACAATCAAATGATGATTAAAGTCCACCAAGGGTATCGGAATGACATTCCGATCACAATGATATCTAAATTAACAAGTTTGTCAATACAAATTAAACATAAATGGTGTTTATAAGCTCGGAAAGCCTTAAACCCTTAAAAGTTCATAATTTAACTATCAAAACTTAACTATTTTTGACGAAAATTAGATCGCCATAAACATCTTTACCTTAGGAATCCAAAGATATCTTAGAAATGTCAAAATGTGAAGGTTGAAATTTCAGAGAAAAATTTGAATAAGGTTACTTTAAGGTGAAGGAAGAAGGTGAACAGTGGAGAACTGTTCGTTTTTCTTGTCTTTTATAACCTTGCACGCAACCCGAGGTACAGCTGGCATGAAGTAGGCAATTAGTTTGAATTAACGTTAGTGAATTAGCCCATTCGTTAATTAATTCGTTAACTTAGGTTAACAAATCACTTCCTGATTCGTTACATTAAATTAGCGAATCAAGATATGATTCGTGGCGTGATTCGTTAAATATGCATAACGAATGGATGATTCGTTACAGAGTGCGGAAGCGAATTAGGTGAGCGAACCAAAAGTTAGTTTGCTAAAGAATCACCTAGTTCGTTATCCATAATTAACGAATTAAATTCTAATTAACAAATCTTTAAATTAAATCATTAAATGAATTAAATAATTAAATAAAATAAATAAATTAGGTTATCGAGAATCTTTTTATCCCGACAACCAAATACCATAAAACGTTTCGGTTTTACGAAACATAACTTAAAATATTTTTGAAAAGAAAAAGAGAAAAATATTTTTGGAATTTTGTAAAAAAATAAAATAAATAAAGAATAAAGAATGTATTTACAAAAGAATATCCGAATCATAAAAATTGACAATATTTTTGTGTTTTTCAATGATTTATCAAACGAAATATGTTTTTGTATTTTTGTCGAGTTTGAGCAGAGAATCATATTGACCAAATTGCCCTTCTATCACATTTTTATATTTCAGCGATATTATGACTGGCGATAAGTCGGTCATTGGTATTGTTATCCACATAAATCTAATAACACACATTCAAGTACTTTTGTGATATGATTAATTTGTTCAATTAAATCACAGAATATCAGAAACTATAAGCCTCTAATCTCGGTTCAAGCTTAATTTGATTTTTTGCCAAATCACCCCAACTTGACTTAAACCATTATATTGTTGATCAAAATTTTTTATATCAATTTTGAAATTTTGAACAATGCATCAAGTTTCCTTTACTGTGAGTGAGTATGCACGAGTCCATCTGTCGGCTTACATACATTGTATCCCCTGAGGTCCGTTTCTTATTGGTATTAAGACGCACGCAAGGGAGGAACAATTGTATGACTAACAGCGGATTTTGATCAAGTCAGTAATTTAAATTATACGAAGTAAAGCGGTGATCAAGTTTCATGACTTTGGGTTTGCTTCTTGAAAGCGAGTGAAATATTCATGCTTATGAATACCCAGATGATTAAGCCGCATAAAGACTAACAGTGTCCAGAATCCTAACGCTTGTTATTTGCTTTATTTTATTTTTAGGTGATCAATAAATATAAGGGTTGAGTATGACTGGTTATTACATTTCTGCCATCCTCACCGAGACTTTTTCTAGAGACTAACACCTCTTTCAATTTGGCGTTTCTTTATGTTTATATCCTATACTTTACTCTACTGGGTTGTTTTAAATGCATCAATGCAATTAAGCACACAGTCTTTTAAGCTTACTTTTTGCTGGATTTGGGGTCAAGATAATCAATGTACTATCATGTTCTCTTTTTGCTTCAAAAACTCAAAATTTTGAGGAGCATAGAATAAAGAAAAGATAAATTTAATCGCCCCAGTTAACTTAAGATCATAAATTAATGGCTATCCTATTCATCTACAAGTAGAGAACAGGACCAAGACATGCAAGCATGCTTTACAAACTTAAATAACTGACTAAATTCTCAGCTAAAATAAAATAGAATGCTTAATGAATGTCCCAAATACTTTCTATTTGTCAGATAAATGGCTAACCCGAAGATTTCAAGAAATTATCAGGACCAAACATATACAAGTATATGTCCTTCGAAATAGAAGCAAATGACATAATTTTCAGCGATCATAAGCGAAAATCTTTTTGGTTTTTCTCTATACAAACTTTAAAAATACAATATTTTTGTCTTTTTCAATTTTCTTATAAAAAAAATAAACTTCACAATCTTTTTGGATTTTCGGATTTTTCTGTACAAAACATAAATCACATTCTTTTTGGTTTTTCAAAATTTTAAAATGTTTTTGGTTTTTATAAATATTTAAAAGAAAAACATTAAAGAACAGAAATCACAATATTTTTGAATTTTGAACTTTTTTAATGTTTTTGGATTTTATCTATACAAACGAAAAACACACTATTTTTAGATTCCCCCCCCCCCCTAAAACTAAAATAAATTATAAAGGAAAAATATGACAGAAAATAATGATAGTCATCCTTGTTTAAGGATATCAGAAAGGGTCTTCAATCCGTTTAAATCAAGCAAAAATTTAAAACGCCTTTTGTCAAAAGCTTTAGTAAACAGATCGGCTTTCTGAAAGTCAGTATGTACTTTCTCAAGGTCAGTCAACTTCTTCTCAAAGCAATCTCGTATAAAATGATATCGAATTTCGATATGTTTTGTTTTCGAATGTTGTACGGGATTCTTTGTGATAGAAATTACAGCAGAATTATCAATCAAAATAGGAGTTGTAAGAAACTTCAAACCGTTGTCGCGAAGATGTTGTTGTATCCACAAAACCTGGGAACAGCAACTCGAGGCTGCAACATACTCAGCTTCGGCGGTTGAAGTGGAGACCGTTGTATGCTTCTTACACTGCCAGGAAACAAGCCGGTTTCCTAAAAATTGACATCCCGCTGTAGTAGACTTGAATTGATCTTGCATCCACCATAATCTGAGTCTGAGTAGGCAGTAAGATCGAAAGTATCGTCCTTGGGGTACCACAACCCAATGTCTGGATTTCCCCTTAAATACTGAAGAATTCTCTTGACTGCAGCTAGGTGAGTCACTCGTGGACTTGCTTGATACCTAGCACAAAGACAAACAACAAACATAATATCAGGGCGAGAAGCCGTTAAATACATTAAAGAACCGATCATGGCATGATAGAGGGTAGGATCAACGGAATCCTCCAATTCATCTGTTGATAAATTGTGCCCTACTGGAAGAGGAGTAGAAGGGATTTTTCCGGCAGAAATCTTGAATCGGCTCAAGACGTCATTCACATAATTAGTCTGGTGAATAAAAATTCCGTGAGCAGACTGGTGAACCTGCAACCCTAAAAAGAAATTCATCTCTCCCATCGAGCTCATCTCGAACTTTGTTTGCATGGACTTCTCGAACTCCTTACACAATGTTTCATTTGTAGACCCAAAAATAATATCGTCGACATAAATCTGGACTAGGAGAAGATCGTCACCAACAGTTTTATGAAATAAAGTGCAGTCGACAGTCCCTCATTTGAAGCCATTATCTGTCAGATGGTCGGCGAGCGTGCCATACCAAGCTCTCGGGGCTTGATGTAGACCATACAGTGCCTTCTTTAATCGGTAAACACGGTCCGGATAATCAGGATCTTCAAAACCAAGAGGCTGTAAAATAAACACCATTGAGAAAAGCACTTTTAACATCCATTTGATAAACCTTGATATTCTTATAAGCTGCATATGCCAGGAAGATTCGAATCGACTTTAATCTTGCAACTGGAGCATATACCTCTGTTTAATCAATACCCTCTTGCTGATGAAAACCTTGCACCACTAAACGTGCCTTGTTTCTCACAATTACCCCACGATCATCCTTCTTACACTTATATACCCACTTAGTCAGAATGGTTTTCTTGACTCTAGCAGGTTTGTCTATTAAGTCCCAAACACCCAAACGTGCAAATTGTTGTAATTCTTCTTGCATAGCTTCTACCCAAGAAGGATCTTCAAGTGCCTTACGAGCTGTCGTTGGCTCAACTTGAGATAGAAAGCAAGAGAATTTAGCAAGATTTACAATTCCCAAAGAATGTAAGTTAGTGTAAGCACACAATATGTTATTATCACTTGACGAAGCAACTTGATGACGTGTACGAATGCCCACATCAAGTTCTCCAATGATGTTTTCCTGTAGATGATATCCATGAATCCGAAGAGTGGGATTCTCAGGAACAACATTATCAAATAAGTTAGTGTAATGTTCACCTAACTTGGGAGATAAAAAATTATCACTGTCAAGATCAATAACTTGATCTTCAGCTTGATCATCATCAGAAGAAGTAGAAACATTATAAATAGCAACTGGAGAAACAACTTGAGGTTGTTCAGTTGGAGCATCTGGTTGAGCTTCAACATCATTAGAACTTGAAAATCTTGGAATGGTCAAATGATCTTCAAAGTATGCTCGAACCAGATCTTCGTCAATGTGTTCAGTCGAATGAGTAAATGAATTAAATAAACTATCGTAAGCAAACATCCAGTCTGGACCTTTCCCTTGAGGAGGAGTTGTGTACTTTTGACAGTCCACATGGTACCATTCTTCAACACAACCAGATGTGAAATTAAAAACCCTTTTCTTTGGAGATGCATATCCCAAAAAATACCGATCGATAGCTTTTTCTTCAAATTTACCCGAATCCTTCTTCAACATTGTAAACGGACACCCAAATGGTTCCAGGTACTTTAAATTAGGTTTTCTATTATTTAAGAGCTCGTAGCTTTTCTTCTTGAGTCGTTTCACAGTTAGAACTCGATTAAGCGTATAACAAGCTGTATTCACTGCCTCATTCCAGAATTGGACGGAAGCTTAGAATCAGCGAGCATTGTGCGTGCAGCTTCAATCAGAGTTCTATTTTTCCGTTCAGCAACATCGTTTTGTTGAGGTACATAAGGTGCACTATATTCTCGGTGAATTCCCTTTTGAATACAAAAGAAATCCAATATAGTGTTTTTGAATTCAGTACCATTATCACTTCGGATTCTCCTCACCTTTTGTTTATACAGTGATTCGATCTTATTAATAAGGTTTTGTACCAAAACCGGTGTTTGATCCTTTGAACTCATAAATAACACCCAAGAGTATCTTGAATAATCATCAGTCACTACAAGACAATACCAGTCTCCAGAAATACTCGCACGATTCACTGGACCAAACAAATCCATATGAAGTCGTTCAAGAGGAGTATCAATGGAATTCAATAACTTAGAGGGATGTGTCTTCTTCTTCTGCTTGCATGCAACACAGTGATCGGATAACTTAAAATTCTTTAATGAGACACCCTCAACTAAGACGTTTGCCATTAAATAATTCATCTTTCTGAAATGTATGTGACCCATTCTACGATGCCATATAATCGAGTCTTTCTTGGTTGCTTTCGAGACAAAACTTGTTTTGATCGATGTGTATACCTTAGAACTCATATTTAAGACATAAATATCATTTGATCGTGGTGATCGCATGACAACCATGTCCTCGGGAATAGCATAACCCGGTTTCAAGATAAGACATTCTTTGTCAGTAAATATCGTAGTGTACTTTTTATCACAAATCTGTGATACACTCAATAAGTTATGATCAACTTTGTCGCAATAATTCACTTTCTCAAACGTAATGTGACCATTTGAAACTTCACCCTCTTGTGTGATCATGCCCCAGAATTCCCAGTAAACGCTACATAACCCCCTTCAATATTTCTTACGTTGGTTAATAGGTAGAGATTCCCAGTGATATAACGAGAACATCCGCTATCCATGATCCAGTTTTCACCAGAGATTGTCTTGAATGAACCCTACACACAAATGAAAGTAATTAGTTCAAAAAGGCAGCCCAGGCCTCGGTCTTGGGCACCTTTTGGTTTTCTCTTTGATCATTAACTTGAACAGATTTCAACTGTTGTTCAGCCACTTGTGAATAAGTTACCGGCTTCCTAGACTTTCGTCTTAAGTAAGCTGCCTGAACAATGTTTGAATTCTTGTTCTGACATATGGGTTCTGTTGGAACGAATTTTGGTTTCACTTGACCATGTGTCTCAATGACATGAAGAACCTTCCGAGGATTCATATTAGAGAAAAAAATATGAGTATCATCAGCATACGACACAGGTCGTTTCAGGATCTCCTTGACCAATGGAATTGGCTTAGATTTGTCCTTGATAAAAGGATGAATATTCTGATAGTTCTGCTGACTACAATTCCTCACAACATGACCCTGTTGACCGCATAAGAAACAACTTCACATGCCTACACGATGTTGTTGCGAGGTATTTGGAATGAATGACCCAGAAGTTTAATGATGACTCACATTTTTAGTCATGCCCTTAGCAAACTCATCAGATAATTCAAACTTTTTCTTTAGGTATCTAAATTAGAACAGTTCGAAAAACTTTTTAGTGTATCTGTCCCAGTTGACTTCACAAAGTTAATTTTCTTAGCTTGTTTTAAAAGTTGTTTTGCCTTAGTCAATGGGTTAGATTGAACTGATGTTTTTGTTTGAACATACACACGTTCAAGTTCTTGAATTTTTGAAGTTTCATTGACAAAAACCCTCTCAATAAGTTTAGGTTTGATGATACTTATTGGAACATCTTTTTATGTGAACATCGTGTCTATTTCTTTTAACTTAAAAACTCAAGCCGATGAAGACTTAGAACTCGGAGGATTATTGAAACGCATTAAGTCGTCGTCAGAAGTCTTTGGTTTAACTGACTTCTTTGCCCTCACTGGTTCGGTTTTCACAGTTTCTTCCTTGTTCACTTGAGATTTGAATGAACCATACACAGCTTCATCAAACTCTTGAGGTTTGCAAAGAATATGATTATAACTAGGAATGTTCTTATTCTTGTGTATTATCTCAGGTTCAAACACATCTTCAATAATCACTTTGTTAACGTTTTCAACAAAGACCTTTTTACTTTCCACATGAGGTTTTTGAGGAGCAACTTGGGGTTTAACAATTTCAGGTTTAACCAATTTAGGTTTTTCAGAAATCACAGATTCTTTTTGAATCAAATCCTCTTCTTTTCTTGCAAAATGTCACACCCTCTAATCCACTAACGGAGTTTTACCGTCAGAGGGTGTGAACTAACAGGATTGGAATCATTAGTTATAATCAAACCATAAATAAAGTTTTCAAACCACGAAAATGTTTAAGTGTAAATAAATGCGGAAGCGTAAAACCTTTAACCAAAAGTTGCGACACGCAGGACGACTTAAAACCCAAATAATAATAGTTTAAAACAAGTTGCATAAACAATAGTGTTCAAAGTAATGCATGATCCTATACCGCGCGCCAGCCTCGGCTACCTGAGAATGACATACTAAAAGTGTCAACACGGGGTTGGTGAGTTCACATGTGTATATACAATAAAGCTTTTGCGTTTACGTTTGCGTTTAGCGTTTTTCGTTTAGCGTTTTGCGTTACCAGATAGTGTTAAAACAATTATATATCTATAGGTAGCTAGCCTATAAAGCAAGTATTACTAAGTGTTCGACACCGAAGCTGACTGTTTATCATGGGCCTTGCCACCAGGTCTATCCCGACCATGGTAATGTGTTAGCCAAAATTACACCCACTCGACCTCCAGTCGATCTTAGCGTTGGGTGGGGTTTGTCAAACCCAGTAGTACTACTCAACAGTGACTCGCTATTATCCAATACTAAACGGTTCGATGTGTGAAGGACTTCAGTTGTTTCGTTTGCCACTTAGTCTTTACAAGTGATATATAATCTAATAACAAAATCTAAAGCGTTTCGGAGTATGTATTCTCCCCCAAGTGAAAAGCGTTTAAAAGAGTTAAAAGGGGATCGTGAAACTCACTGTTTGCGAAGAATTCCAAAAACAAGTCACCCAAGTGATGCGCGTCACAGAAAACCCTCGCTAGCGTTTTAAAACAACAAGGAGATTTTCTAAGTGTTGGAACTATTATCGAGTCTCTAGACTCGGCACATAATACCTATGCACAAGATACGTTTCGTGTTTCGTTTGTGAATCGTGTGTGACTTAACAAATACATTTGTGATACTTTACATGTGTGAACAACTATTTACGTGTCAAGTATTAATAGTGTACATTTGTAGCAATTATTCCCCGCAAGGGCAATTTTGTCACAACATAACAATTATCTGGCAATTAGCACGTTTCATGTATTTTCACAAAGTTCAGCAGCTAGTTTCATCAAGACAGAATTCAACTTGAAAGATTACTCTATTCAACAGATCATAGCATTTCAATTAATTCACCAAACATCATCACAAAAGCATACATGAGTTAAGTTTCTAGAACATATTTTATTGTATTTTTATTCCACATAGATTTCTCACAATGATCAAAATATTACAGCAAACTCACAACAGTCAAAATCATGCGCAACAGAATGTTATTTGTTATTCCCGTTACATGAAAAATCCAACTAATGCAAGACCAATTGGGTTCTTAACTAAATATTTTAACTTCCAGAAGTGGAACCAACCCATTTGGTCTTGTAGTTCATGAGATATGATAATTACAAAACAACCTAACAGCAGGTCTCACAATTCAGATTTGCACTTCAGTTTTGTAAAATAATAAAAGTTAACTTTTACTCGCCCAAAAATTACAAACTTGGACTTTATTGAAACTAGACTCAACATAGTACCCTGTAGTGTTAACAACCTCGACCAATTTCCACATTAACATTTAGTTACAGTTGTCTAAACATAACTTACAATATGTCCAGTACCAGTTTTGACCTTTAATCACATTTAAATCGTTTGAGCAACCAAAACACCTCCAAATTAGGCGTGGTTGGGTTTTCTGGAAACTAGACTCAGAGTACTACCTCTTAGACTCATAAATAGCTCAGTTTGCTTTTATATCTAACAAGTTACAAGTCGTTCAAGTTTAACAATCTCTGCTGTCAAAACTCAGCAAGCACAAACAATTGTCTAACATGCATCCTAAGCATACGACATATCTCGAAACATGTAATAAACATAATTATTCATCAAAATCAGTAGTAACCCTTTAGGGTTTACAAACAATCAATGATTTAACAATCTTTCACCGTTCAAAATCACATATGATCATCTAAATAACCAACGCATAAACAATCATCATCTAGCATAAATCAAGCATAAGAACACTTAATACATGATATTCAATAATTAGGGTTTCATGTTTATACCTTAAAAACGCAGAAACAACCAATAGAAAGGTGAGAGATGCATAGAAACGAGTGTGGGATGCTCCGATTATGAAGAACAAGATCAAAAGGATGTGATATGGGTGTGGGTGGTGGCTGCCAATCGCAAGAGAGGATGAGAGAGGGGCTGCCGATCGGGGTTAGAGAGAGGGAGAGGGGAGTTAGGGTTTTTAATATTATTAATAATAATATGTTACATCAAGGCCCCTCCACTTCTAAGTATTATATTTCTAGCCTAAGTAACTTGTTTGCATCTTGAGTTAGTATTCTAAATGATATTATCAAATAACACATAAGCCTAACACATAATTATCACATAATTAATGTTTGGATGTTTTTCGTTTATTTACCAATGGTTTGCGTCAACTCGTTTGTGTTTCGGTGCAATCCCGAAAGACTACACATGTAGTAATTGTCAAGCGTCATTTAAAACTCTATTTTAAATGTAATGAGATGTGCGTTATAGATCAAGTGATCTTAAGTTTGAATTGACGGAGTTTGGATTAACGGAGTTAACCTGAAATTGACGAGTGTCACATCATTCCCATGTTAAAGAATTTTCGTCCCGAAAATTTGAGTCAAGTCGCGATGAGTGTCTGAAAAAAGCAAGAAAAATTTTCAGTTTGTCATATCATCCCCTAGTAGAAAGAAATTTCGTCCCGAAATTTAATTCATAGCTCTGGTGATTTCTGACGGTTTGACGGGTTTTGCGGTTTTCGGTGTTTGGTCAACCCTTCAAAAAGGTGAGGATACTTTTTCATCATTTAATCCTTGCGTTCCCACGTGAACTCCGGTCCACGTCTCGAGTTCCAATGAGCCTTAACGATTGGAATCTTGCTGTGCTTGAGTGTTTTGGTTTCCCAATCCAAAACTTCGACTGGTTCTTCAATGCAGCGTAGTTGTTCATCAACTTGCAATTCGTCCAAAGGGACTGCTTGGGTTTCATCGGAAAGGCATTTCTTCAAGTAGGATACATGGAATACATTGTGTACGCCACTGAGTTTTGTTGGTAAATCCTGTCGGTACGCCACCGGACCAATGTGCTCAGTTATCCGGTAGGGACCAACGTATCGTGGGTTAAGTTTGTTTCGCTTTCCGAAGCGAACCACACCTTTCCAAGGTGAGACTTTGAGTAATACTTGGTCGTTCACTTGAAATTCAAGAGGCTTTCGACGCTTGTCGGCGTAACTCTTTTGGCGATCTCGTGCTGCTGCCATACGGTTGAGGATTTGAACAATCTTTTCAGAGGTTTCAAGTACTAGTTCTGGACCAGTGATTTGGCTATCACCCACCTCTGCCCAGCAGAGAGGTGATCGACACTTCCGTCCGTACAATGCTTCAAACGGCGCTGCCTTAATGCTTGCGTGGTAGCTGTTATTATACGAAAACTCTACGAAAGGTAAGTGAGGTTCCCAACTTTTTCCGAAATCCAATACGCATGCACGCAACATGTCCTCCAAGGTCTGAATAGTGCGCTCACTTTGCCCATCCGTCTGAGGATGGTAGGCTGTGCTCATATCAAGGCGGGTACCTAGTGCGCTTTGCAGTGACTTCCAGAAATGCGAAGTGAAATGGGAATCTTGATCAGATATGATTGAGACAGGCACTCCATGTCTAGACACCACTTCTTTCATGTAGATGCGAGTCAGTCTTTCCATTTTGTCCGATTCCTTGATTGCTAAGAAGTGTGCAGACTTAGTCAACCGGTCAACCATCACCCAGATGGTATTGCATCCCGTCGGTGTTTTGGGTAATCCCGTGATGAAATCCATTGAAATGTGTTCCCATTTCCACGTTGGAAGTTCCGGTTGTTGTAGCAGACCAGATGGTTTTTGATATTCAATTTTGACTCTTGCACAAGTCAAGCATTTGCTCACGTAGGTGGCAATGTCGGCTTTCATGTTTGGCCACCAGTAAGTGCCTTTAAGTCATGGTACATTTTATCTGAGCCGGGGTGGATGGAGTATTGGGACTTGTGTGCTTCGTCCATCACTAGAGTTCTCAACTCTCCGTATCGTGGAACCCAAATCTGGTTTTTGAAATATCGTACCCCGTCCGATTTGGTTTCAAGTTGCTTATTCATGCCTCGCATGAGTTCTGATAGGAGATTATCATCCTTCAAGGCTTCGAGTTGCGCGTCCCGAATCTGTTCGGGTAAGTTGGCGTGAATCGTAAGTTGTAATGCTCGCACTCGTCTAGGTTTATTGGTTTCTTTTCTGCTGAGAGCGTCGGCCACTACATTGGCCTTGACAGGGTGGTACTTGATGGCACCATCATAATCCTTAAGCAGCTCGACCAAACGACGATGTCGCATGTTCAGCTCCTTCTGATCGTAGATATATTGGAGACTCTTGTGGTCGGTGTAAATGGTAAACTTGGTACCGTACAAGTAATGCCTCCATATCATAAGGGCAAACACCACAGCTCCGAGTTCCAAGTCATGGGTTGTGTAGTTCTTCTCGTGAATCCGTAGCTGTCGAGAGGCATAGGCTATAACCTTCTCGAGTTGCATTAGCACGCAACCGAGACCTTGTATCGATGCGTCACAATGTACCTCAAAATTTCATGTTCCCTCGGGAAGGGCTAGGATATGGGCGCTACAGAGTTTGGTTTTCAACAATTGGAAAGCGGATTCTTGCGCGTCACCCCAATTGTACTTAGTACCCTTGTGAGTCAAAGCTGTAAGGGGTTGAGCAATCTTTGAAAATCCCTCGATGAGACGCCGGTAGTAGCCGGCCAGTCCTAGGAATTTTCGCACCTCAGTCGGAGTCTTAGGTGCTTCCCAGTTTTTGATAGCCTCTACTTTACCGGGATCGACATGGATACCATTCTCGTTAATCACATGTCCTAAGAAGTGAACCTCGCGAAGCCAAAATTCACATTTAGAGAGTTTAGCGTACAATTTTTCCTTCTTCAGTAATTCCAGAATTAACCTCAAGTGTTCTTCATGGTCGGTCTTGTCCTTGGAGTATACGAGGATATCATTAATAAAAACAATCACAAACTTGTCGAGGTACGCCTTGCATACTCGATTCATGAGATTCATAAATACGGCTGGTGCGTTGGTTAAGCCAAAAGGCATAACCGAAAACTCGTAGTGACCATACCGAGTTCTGAATGTCGTCTTTGAAATATCTTCTTCGCGCACCCTTAATTGATGGTAACCAGATCTCAGATCGATCTTCGAGTAGTAGCTCGATCCTTGCAGCTGGTCAAACAGATCATCAATTCGGGGTAAGGAATAACGGTTCTTGATCATCACCTTGTTCAGCTCTCGGTAGTCGATGCACATACGAAAAGTCCCGTCCTTCTTTCGAACAAATAAGACAGGGGCTCCCCATGGTGATGAGCTAGGTCGGATAAAACCTTTATCCAACAAATCTTGTAGTTGAGTGGACAACTCTTGAAGCTCCGCCGGTGCGAGCCGATACGGGGCTCGTGCTATGGGTGCTGCACCGGGGGTCAATTCGATTTGGAACTCAACTTGCCGGATAGGTGGGAGTCCAGACAAATCCTCCGAGAAAACTTCCGGAAAATCTCGCACAATCGGTATGTCTTCGATTTGCTTCTCCTTCACGGGTTTCTCAACAATATGGGCTAGAATTTTTTGATGACCCTTTCGTAGATACTTCTGCGCCTTCATGAGGGTGATGACGCTGGTGGTCATGCCGCTCTTCTCGCCCTAGACCGAAATGATCTCGCCGGAAGGGGTAGTGATGTGGACTATCTTTTCTTGACATATAATCTCCGCTCGGTTCTCGGATAGCCAGTCCATGCCGACAACGACATCGAAGCTACCAAGTGTAAATGGTATGAGGTCGATATCAAAAGTATGACCTGACAGTTCTAACTTACGTCCCGCAGGTACATGAGTTGTTTCTATAGACTTACCGTCAGCTAATTCAACAGGAAACTTAGCATCTAACGGGGTTGGAATTAAGTCTAAGAGTTTACTAAAGGCTTTCGACACAAAACTCCTATCAGCTCCAGTATCAAACAAAACATAAGCAAAACAGTCGTTCACAGGAAATTTACCGGTCACCACATACGGGTCGCTGCGGGCTTGGCCCGACCCAATGACGAAAGCTCTACCTTTACCACTGCTTCCGCCACCGCAGCTGCCTTCATTGTTCTCATTCTGCTTTAGCTTGGGGAAATCCTTCCTGAAATGACCCTCTTTGGCCTGATGGCCCATTTTTCCGCATCTCAGACACTTGACACGGTCACACGGGCCAGCATGGTGATAGTTGCACCTGTTGCATTTCGGGTGATTCCCAGCATAGCCGCTTGAACCCTGCCCGCCACCGTTGTTGTTATTGTTGGGACCCTGATTGTCGAAGCTCCGAGTGAGTTTGGGCTTACGGTAGTGTTGTTGCTGTGGGGGGTTCGATGATGAGGACCTGGTGTTGTCAAATTTCCTCTTTCCATTACTCGGGTTGTTGTTGCTGTTGTTGTCAGTGCTCGGGTTATCACGGGTTTTAGAGGTCGAACCTCTAGGTGGTAACGCACCTTAGGTCACTGCCTGATCCGTCAGTTTGTTTAGTTAACCGGATCGCTTGTTGAATTGTAGCCGGTTTAGAAGACGTCACCATACCCAGAATTTGCGGTACCAACCCATCGATGTACATCTCGATTCTCTTACTTGGCGGGTCTACCATTCGTGGACACATTATTGCTAGCTCGTGAGAACGAGTGGTGTAGGCTTCAATCTCGGAACCCACCATTATCAATGACCAAAACTCAGATTCTAACTTCGCGATTTCCTCTCTAGGACAATACTCTTCCCGCATCATGTTCTTGAACTCTTCCCAGTTCATAGCGTTTGCTAATTCCAATCCAAGAATTTGCACATTTGAATTCCACCAAGTGAGAGCAGAATCTTCCATTGTTCCAGCAGCAAATTTGATCCTACTGGCAGGTGGACAGTTAAACATCTCGAAAGCTGATTCGGCCTTCTCAGCCCAACGCAGGAAACCAATGGCTCCCTAAGTGCCATTAAACGAATTGGGCTTGCAATCCAGGTAGTTCTTGAAAGTACACGTTCCAGTTGGACCTCCAGCTTGATTCTGAACATGTGCAGCTAGAGCTGCCGCCGCATGGTCATTCAATAGGGTTTGGAGTTCTGCTGCGGTTAAGTTGATGTTACCGCGACCGTGTCCAGCGTTTCTTCCAGCCATTTCCTTAAAATCAAAGCATAAAATGTTAGACATGAATTCTCGGTTTCATATGCAACACACCATACATGTAATAAAAAGATAGGAAAGAAAGAAATAAAAGAAGCAAACATCACATCACAACCATATAATAATCCAAATAATAATTCATGATTAAAACCATTGTATTCGCTACAAAGTATTTAAAACCAATCCTTAAAATCATAGAAAATAATAGTTTGGATAGAGACAACCCCTCCATCTAGGTGTTATCATCCTTAGATGTCATCGTCTGAGGACACCTCTGAGTGTGCCTCTGGCTCAGCCGGTTCTTCCTCTGGTTCCTCTTCGGGTTCCTCCTCGGGATCTTCCTCGGGTTCCTCCTCAGGTTCTTCCTCAGGTTCTGCTGCATTCTGAGCAATTTGCATCTGTAAGACATCGCAACGCTCTAGAGCTATCTCTGTCCGGGTCCTCGCCACATGGAGTTGCTCTTGCAAATCGATTATCTCTGCTTGCATTTTTCTCATAATCTTCATCTGTTGATCACTAGCATCTTGCATTCCCTTCATAGCTGTTTTCAGGCGGGAAATTTCCTCCCTAGCCTCGGTTCCATCTATTGTCAATCCGGGAATGTCTGCTCTCGCCGAGCGCATAAAACCCACGTCACGCTTTAACAAGAGACAACAGCCGCGAGAACTCGCTCCGTTGGTTCGGTTATAGGTGGTAGAGTGTTGGGGTAAGCAGGGCGACTCGGGTGGGGTAGCGGGGGAACTTGTTCGCGATAGACCATACGCCTGATCAGACTCGGGTACCAATCCCAGCTAACATCGTCATCGTACATGCCTCCAGACAGGCGATACCTCTTCGGGGCAGGGGCTTCTAGTTCCGGGATAACTCGGGGTGGTGATGAGGTAGGTAGTTGCGGTTCCTTTACATGAGCATGAGTCATCTGGTCAGATGATGATGATGGTAGCGTCGACATCCCTACAGGTAAGTCGTGTATGCGCGCGTATGAGTGAATGAGGTAAAGAGATAAGATAACGAGAGACTAAGCAAAATATATATGCAGTGCGTATAATTATAACTAATGGGTCGTTGCGGTTATAGTCTAGTATGCATGCAATTTCTAGTTCGCTATAACCAATGGCTCTGATACCAATCTGTCACACCCTCAAATCCACTAACGGAGTTTTACCGTCAGAGGGTGTGAACTAACAGGATCAGAATCATTAGTTATAATCAAACCATAAATAAAGTTTTCAAACCACGAAAACGTTTAAGTGTAAATAAATGCGGAAGCGTAAAACCTTTAACCAAAAGTTGCGTCACGCAGGACGACTTAAAACCCAAATAATAATAGTTTAAAACAAGTTGCATAAACAATAGCGTTCAAAGTAATGCATGATCCTATACCGCGCGCCCGCCTCGGCTCCCTGAGAATGACATACTAAAAGTGTCAACACGGGGTTAGTGAGTTCACAAGTGTATATACAATAAAGCGTTTGCGTTTACGTTTGCGTTTAGCGTTTTGCGTTTTGCGTTTTGCGTTACCAGATAGTGTTAAATCAATTATATATCTATAGGTAGCTAGCCTATAAAGCAAGTATTACTAAGTGTTTGACACCGAAGCTGACTGTTTATCATGTGCCTTGCCACCAGGTCTATCCCGACCATGGTAATGTGTTAGCCAAAATTACACCCACTCGACCTCCAGTCGATCTTAGCGTTGGGTGGGGTTTGTCAAACCCAGTAGTACTACTCAACAGTGACTCGCTATTATCCAATACTAAACGGTTCGATGTGTGAAGGACTTCAGTTGTTTCGTTTGTCACTTAGTCTTTACAAGTGATATATAATCTAATAACAAAATCTAAAGCGTTTCGGAGTATGTATTCTTCCCCAAGTGAAAAGCGTTTAAAAGAGTTAAATGGGGAACGTGAAACTCACTGTTTGCGAAGAATTCCAAAAACAAGTCACCCAAGTGATGCGCGTCACAGAAAACCCTCGCTAGCGTTCTAAAACAACAAGGAGATTTTCTAAGTGTTGGAACTATTATCGAGTCTCTAGACTCGGAACATAATACCTATGCACAAGATACGTTTCGTGTTTCGTTTGTGAATCGTGTGTGACTTAACAAATACATTTGTGATATTTTACATGTGCGAACAACTATTTACGTGTCAAGTATTAATAGTGTACATTTGTAGCAATTATTCCCCGCAAGGGCAATTTGGTCACAACATAACAATTATCTGGCAATTAGCACGTTTCAAGTATTTTCACAAAGTTCAGCAGCTAGTTTCGTCAAGACAGAATTCAACATGAAAGATTACTCTATTCAACAGATCATAGCATCTCAATTAATTCACCAGAAATCATCACAAAAGCATACATGAGTTAGGTTTCCAGAACATATTTTATTGTATTTTTATTCCACATAGATTTCTCACAATGATCAAAACATTACAGCAAACTCACAACAGTCAAAATCATGCGCAACAGAATGTTATTTGTTATTCCCGTTACATGCAAAATCCAACTAATGCAAGACCAATTGAGTTAGGTTCTTAACCCAATATTTTAACTTCCAGAAGTGGAACCAACCCATTTGGTCTTGTAGTTCATAAGATATGATAATTACAAAACAACCTAACATCAGGTCTCACAATTCAAATTTGCACTTCAGTTTTTTAAAATAATAAACATTAACTTTTACTCGTCCAAAAATTACAAACTTGAACCTTATAGAAACTAGACTCAACATAGTACCCTGTAGTGTTAACAACGTCGTCCAATTTCCACATTAACATTTAGTTACAGTTGTCTAAACATAACTTACAATCTGTCCAGTACCAGTTTTGACCTTTAATCACATTTAAATCGTTTGAGCAACCAAAACACCTCCAAATTAGGCGTGGTTGGGTTATCTGGAAACTAGACTCAGAGTACTACCTCTTAGACTCATAAATAGCTCAGCTTGCTTTTATATTTAACAAGTTACATGTCGTTCAAGTTTAACAATCTCTGCTGTCAAAACTCAGCAAGCACAAACAACTGTCTAACATGCATCCGAAGCATACGACATATCTCCAAACATGTAATAAACATAATTATTCATCAAAATCAGTAGTAACCCTTTAGGGTTTACAAACAATCAATGATTTAACCATCTTTCATTGTTCAAAATCACATATGATCATCTAAATCAATAACCAACGCATAAACAATCATCATCTAGCATAAATCAAGCATAAGAACACTTAATACATGATATTCAATAATTAGGGTTTCATGTTTATACCTTAAAAACGCAGAAACAACCAATAGAAAGGTGAGAGATGCTTAGAAACGAGTGTGGGATGCTCCGATTATGAAGAACAAGATCAAAAGGATGTGATATGGGTGTGGGTGGTGGCTGCCGATCGCAAGAGAGGAAGAGAGAGGGACTGCCGATCGGGGTTAGAGAGAGGGAGAGGGGAGTTAGGGTTTTTAATATTATTAATAATAATATGTTACATCAAGGCCCCTCCACTTCTAAATATTATATTTCTAGCCTAAGTTACTTGTTTGCATCTTGAGTTAGTATTCTAAATCATATTATCAAATAACACATAAGCCTAACACATAATTATCACATAATTATTGTTTTGATGTTTTTCGTTTATTCACCAATGGTTTGAATCAACTCATTTGCGTTTCGGTGCAATCCCGAAAGACTACACATGTAGTAATTGTCAAGCGTCATTTAAAACTCTATTTTAAATGTAATGAGATGTGCGTTATAGATCAAGTGATCTTAAGTTTGAATTGACGGAGTTAACATGAAATTGACGAATGTCACACAAAAGGATTAATTTTATAATCATTATGGAAAGGTGGTGGAATTTCAACAAAACTAACCTTTCTTGGAATCCTTTTGTTTTCCAGATACCTCAATGATTTCACTCAACAGAAAAGATGAATTTCTAAATTTCCCCAATTTGTTCTTCAACTCAAGAACCTCATTCTCAAGCTCATTTATCTTTGAACGATGTTTCAAAATCTATTGAAATTTTTGTTCATTAATTGTCATCTTCACAGATAACTTAGCCTTGAGATCGTGGTTACTTGTCGACAATGCTTCAATCTTTTCTTGAGATCTCATTTGAGACTCAAGAGATTGTCGATAAGTATCCTTAAGAGAAGCAATTTCTCTTATTAGACCATCATTTTGATTTTTCAATGCTTCTAACTTAGATTTGTTAGATTCACAGTCAACACATGATGATATAACAGATGAAGTAGCAGAAATAGAATTACTAACCTCCCTAATCTTGGCCATGCAAGCAAACACTGATTCGGAAGGCTTGTCGCAAGAATCGTCAGAATCATATCCAGAATCATTATCGGAAGACATCTCACTACCAGTTGCATCTTGACAATCTTTATGTAACCCAAAACATAGCCAAATTTGCTTGAACATCATTGCATAGTAACCGTTGTGACCAATCAGTTCCATCTGCTAACATTGCTTGTGTTGTAGAAGAAGATGATTTCTTTTCAGCATCACTTCCTCGTGAAGAAGAAGCATTTTGATTTTGATCACGAGAACCAGTGTATTCTTTCCTTGGTTTGTCACATTCCTTTGCGAAATGCCCAAATTCTTGACAATTATAACACTTTAATTTTAATTTGTCAAAACCCAACTTCATGTTTAAAGCTGGAAGATCTTTTCCAGTTTTCTGCATGAATCTTTTAACTTTACGGACGATCATAGCCATGTTCCATTTTAAATCCATGATTTCTAGATCATCTGGATCTATCTGATCATAGTCCTCATCTGTTAAATCACTTGTGGCAATCTTACTACTCACTAAGTTTTCATATGAAGACATAAAAGCCGTCAGAAAAGCAAAGTTTTGCTCAACTTCCTTCATATTAACTCTAGGTGGTGTAGCAAATGGATTTTTATTAGTTGAACTTCCAGAACCACCCAAATTACCAGCAGAGTAGAAACAAACTTTTGGATCATTAAACATAGTTGATTCTTGTTCACTAGCAGCATGAGTAAGAGAAGCAGTGATTGGAGAGATTGTTGAACTAAGAGGCAAACTTCCACCATAGAAAGCTGGATCTTGATTTTCTTTGGAGGATTTTTGACACTTAAGATCGAATTCTCTAGCTTCGATCTTTTGTAGAAAATTCAAGTGTCGTCAAGTCTTCATTCACAAAATAGTCATTCTCTTTCAAAACCATTAGAAATGTTGAGTAAGAACTTGGAAGCACACTTTTAATAGTGTCAATTTTATCCCTTTCAGAAATTTCCATTTTCATCTTGTCCATTTCAGCAATTAAATGACTAAATCTTGTAGTCATCTCTTCAACTGTTTCTCCCTTCAATAGATTAAAGTTTTGAAACTGAAACTTGAGCATCACTTTCTTACTCTCAGCTGTGTTTCCCATACTTCTCATACGTAGATGTTGAAATAAAGACGCACATCTCTTGATACTACCAACTTGATGAAAGATATTTTCTGGTAATGCCATAGTCAGAGTAGAATAGGCTTTTATATCGATTTCTAAAGCTTTCTTCTCTTATTGTGAATATTGAGAAACAGCTTTAGGAGTATACCCAATAGTATCATCACCAATCATTGGTGCAACATAAACTTCATCAAGACAATATAAGCAGTCAGGATGAACAGATCCCAAATGAGCACGAAACCGAGGTTCCCACTTGGCAAAGTCACTGAACTTCATCAATCTTGGACATTTAGAATGCGAACCTATCTCGGTATCAAGTTGCAACATCTGTTGCATCAACATGTTTTCAGAAGCTAATGCATACATACCGGCCATTTTTGAAAAGTTTCAAAACATTAAAGGTTTAACGAATAAGGATTAAGATTTAACGAACTGTAACTGTAGTGAACTGCAAACAGTTGTAGCGAACTATGAACATTGTTTAACGAATCATATCTTAACAAGGTTAAGATTGACCAAATGGCGAAACATATAACGAATGAGATGAAGGTTTAGCGAATCACAAGTCAACTTAACGAATTGACCAAACGAATCACAGAGGATTAGTTTACCGAATCACAAAGGATTAGCTTAGCGAATCACAAAGTATTAGTTTAGCGAATCAGATGATAATCAGTAACGAATCACTAAGGAATGCTTAGCGAAATAAGATAATGAATCAGCTACAGTTGATTAGCGAATCACAATATAGCGAATCAGGTTGTTACAACCGTTTGTAACAAACTCTGACAGCTTATGCCACGTGGCAAAGGTTGTTAGGACACAAATTCCAAGAAGAACACGTGTCACACGAATCAGATTATGCGAATCAGTCACTATAACGAACAGGCTAGCGAACTACTTAAAATGGGTAACGAATTGACAAATTCAGATAACGAATCAAGATGAAACATCTAACGAATCACCATACAGATGATAACAAATTACGTTCATCTTCAAATCTTCAAACATTCAACATAATTTTCCAGAAATTATGAAGATCAACCCAGAAACCCAAAAATACCAAATCTGTAATACTACCTCGTTACTCAACAAAATCGCACAAATTATCTATCAAACTCGTCGTAATCTAATTCCGAATCCAGTACACTATACCACTAAGCCAATTAACATCAATTACCAATCCAATTTGACCAATAAAAATTCCCTGTTTCAGACTTAAACCGAAACCAAAACTAAATCACACAAATCCAATCCAAACCTCAATTCCTTTAATCCGAACCTATCCAATACCTTAACTAATCCAAATTCAATCCAAGTCCATAATTCAACCAAATTACCTATTAATCGATTCAAAACCAGTCAAAACAGAAAATGAAAAAAAAAATCGATAACCACCAAATCAAGTGTAAATTGAGCACCGAAAGCTCTGATACCACTTGATGGATCCCAATTCGATTCGTATCAATAACAATTATCACAATATGATCTCAGATCTGTGTTTATACTATTAATACGATTAAGAATCTAGCTCATAATTAACTTTGATTCAGTGTTATGTATGTGTATATATTATCAATATATTATCTGTAATTGTTGTATAATATTAGGTGAAGCTTTGAGAGAGATCTGGACTGAAAAATACTTTTAATTAGCTCAAAAACTTACATTAAAAGTGAACATTAGTTCACTATATATAGAGGGTAATCTGGTTCGCTAACATCCCCTAGCGAACCAGCTTCCCCTTCGTTACATAAATAATCATAGCGAAGCACCCCCTGATTCGTTAACTTTCCCTAACGAATCAGGAGGGAATACATTAATTGGCTAGTTCGCTAACATCCCCTAGCGAACTAGCCTTTAACTTAGCGAACTGATTAATAAATAAACTATTAATTACATTAAACATAAACAAAATCGTTAACGTTAAATACAAAGACTCTAGACGCAAAACCGTGTACTAACAAATTTCTTGAATTTGGCTACTTTATTGTAATCTTAGGCGGTTAGAATGTTGTTCATGCTAGCTTTCCTTTGATTATGAGACTTTGTTGTTTTGACAAACAAGTTAGTCTATGGTTACCTGTTGATTGTTTTGCCATATCATTGCCATTTTGTCATCTTAGTAGAGTGGATTCTTGTCTAGGTAGTTTGTTGGATTGATTGTTTTTTCTGGTATTTTTACTTGCTTTGTTTTCATTGTATGCTTGTTTAACTAGTTAAATATTCAAATCAAGATTTATTTGTTCGGTTGGTCATTTACAAAGATTTAGTACTAGAAAGGTGCCATGTCCATGGATTGATACGGTTCTTACCGACACTTTGTTACAAACGATATGTACACTTGCCTTTCGTGTGTGGTTTAGTTGTAGGTGAAAGCCTATTTTAAAACCCGATTTGTGTTGAACTTTTACTTAAATTTATATATATATTCACACACGTAAAGTTTTTGGCGCCGTTGCCGGGGACACGGTGATTTTTAAAGAACGATCCGAGTCTTTGATTAGTTTTGTTGATATTTTTTTCCTATGTTATTTTATTTTATTTCATTTTTATTCATCTTATTTTTTTTATTTTAGTTTAGTTTCTAGTTAGTTTCCGTGTCTTGGTTCGTTTTCCGTTCCGCATTCTTCCTGGTGAAGAATGTCCACCACGCCCGGTCCTGAGCTTGTTTTACCTCTTTCTGAGCCCGTGCGATATCTTCAAGAAGGTTTAAGGAGGAGAGCACGCGAGGTTGCCGAGGTCATTGAAAATGAAGAATCGGAGGATACCTGCACCCCCAAGGTAGAAGAAGAAGAAGCGATGGAGGATCCGAACGATCAAGGTCACATGGACGACTTTGCCACACCATCAGTTGATGGTTATGGCAATAGTTTCACGCAGACCGAGATTGAAGTAAGTTTCAAGATCAAGTTGAGCATCATTCATATGGTTGAATATTTTGTTTCTTTTCATGGTCTCCAGAACGAGGACCCTCATGCTCACGTTTCACATTTCCTTCGATTATGTTCGACATTGAAAACTAATAATTGTTCTGATGATGTCGTGAGACTTAGACCTTTTCCATTCTCACTTCGTGGGTCTTCTCTCTGGAGTGGTTAGAGGCACTCCCTTCTTGTTCCATCACCACTTGGAATCAATTAGTTGAGCAGTTTCTTCTTCAATATTTCCCACCTGATAAAACTGCTAAATTCCGAGCAAAGATCATTGGTTTTCGTGTCAATGATGACGAGTCACTTCATGCCGCATAGGAGAGGTTCAAAGGATTGTTGAGAAAATGCCCTCATCGCAGTTTGAGTCGCGGGCTTCAATGTTGTACATTCTTTGACGCTTTTCCAGGGCACAAAAGCAGGCCGTCGATCAGGTTGCGGGAGGAGGTTTCAGTAGGTGTACCCCAAATGAGGCGCTTGATATCTTGGAGAAAGCCGCTAAGAAGAGTTTAGCGTAGAATCCACCTCTTAGTATTCCTTCCTCTAAGGGTGTTCATCACGTTGATTCGAACACCCTTGTCTTCGCTCAGTTAGAAGCTCTTACTAAAAGATTTGACCAAACGCATTCCGATCTTGTCAAATCTAGTTCTCGTTGCGGGGTGTTTGACCGAAAACACCAAACCAGTCAGTGCCAGCAGGCCTACGGCAACACCTACAACCCGGGATGGAGAAACCACCCCAATTTCAGCTCGAAAGATGGTGTTAGCAATCAAAATCAAATGCCACCGGGTTTTGACAGAAAGCCAAATTATCAAAGTCAAATCAAAAATCAATCTTACCAGCAAAAGCCTCAATTTCAAGGTTCCAGCAATGGTAATCAGTCAGGAGGGGGGACTAGTGTTGAAAGCCTTTTGTCCCAACTTTTGGCTAAGACCGAGACCTCAAACAAATTGGCTGAGCAAAGGAACCTGAAAATTGATGAGACTCTCCAGAGGCACGATCTTGAGTTGAGGAATCAGAAAGCATCCATGCAAACCATCGAAAATCAAGTTGGACAGATTGCTCAACTCCTCTCTGAAAATCAAGCATCCATGCATTGGTTTACACATGAAAACCGATTGCTGATGAAATCGAAACTGAGACTCATAGTGAGGTGAACTTGAGGCTGGACCCCGCAAGTACCGCATAACCTAGTGAGCCAGTTAGGACTTATGATCCTCCCATTCCATACCTAGGCCATTTGAAGAAGTATAAGATGGAAGAGCAGTATGGGAAATTCTTAGAGCTTTTTAAGCAGTTACACATTAATCTTCCGTTCCTTTATGCCTTGAAAGAAATGCCGAAGTATGTTAAATTCTTTAAAGAGGTCCTCTCGAATAAGAAAAAGTTGGTGGAGCTTTTTTGTGTTACTTTGAATGAGGAGTGTTCTGCGGTCCTTCAGAATAAATTGCCAAAAAAAATGACCGATCCGGGCAGTTTCACCATTCCTTGTTTGATCTGTAGTTTGTCGGTTAGTAATGCTTTAGCCAACTTAGGTGCTAGCGTAAATTTGATGCCCTATTTTGTTTTTTTCCAAACTAGACCTAGGTAAGCCTAAGCCTACTTTCATGAGCATCCAGCTTGTCGACCGTTCTGTAAAATATCCTCTCGGTGTAGTTGAGAATATTCTTGTGAAAATCGACAAATTCATGTCTTCTATCGATTTTGTGATCTTAGACATGGATGAGGATAAAAATGTACCACTTATCCTAGGTTGTCCTTTCCTAGCAACTACTAGAGCTCTCATTGATGTATGTTGTAATACCTGGAAATTCTAAAACATGTCATTTTGAAAATACATACAATTAAATAAATAAAAACATAATAATAATAACAATAATATTAATAATAATATATGTATGCATATAGTCTACGTAATATATGTATTATTTTAAAAAAATATAATAATATTTATTTTATTATAAAAATATATATTAAAAACTAATTTTACATTCATACGGAAGTTAGAGTTTACAATAATAATAATAATAAAACACAGTAATGCATTCATACATACATGACTTTTTGATTGGACATGACATAACCTACCACTATTTTCTTTATCCAACTTCCTGCAACTCTTTTCAAAGAAAAATAAAACAGAGCATGCTCACCATGATCCTTCCATGATCCTTCCATCAACCTAATTTCCAACTTTCTTTAAGGGAAAATAAATAAATTAATTAATTAATAACAGAATTGCATAGAGTTGTAAATATAAAGACATCTCTTCTCATAACCATTCTTCACCTTTCTTTTCTTGTACGTAAATGGTGTGGACATCACATATACATTCAACACCAAATCATTAAAAATCATTTCCTTCACTTCACTGTACAAGATATTTTACCACGCATATTTACCTCTTTGAATCACGTATTATAAAAACCAGTAACCTTGCTTCAAAACCCACACCAATCATAAACACTCATATCACCTCTCTGTTATTGATCAACTTTTACGGCGACATCCTATCCATCTTCGATCAACCACTCTTTTACACACTAAAAACAAAAAACAGACACCCATTTTAACCGTCTCCGCCATGTAGCCACCTCCACACACTATATCTCGGACAACCGAAGTCAATGACGTCACCGCGTGCTAAACCGTTTGCTATTTCAATCTAAAGTTCTCAACTTGTTGTTAAGGATTCTATGATCATCTAGACCTAAATTGTTATTCTCACTTTTGTGTTCACCGTCTAAGGTACGGATAGTCTATACCCCTTTCATTTGATACGTGCCGTTTGGCCTTCGGGCATCTGATTCCATATTTATATATATTTACTCATCAAGCTTCCGTTTTGAATAAGTTTTTAGAAAAAGTTTTACATCTGTTATTAATAGAAAATGATTTATGAAATATGTTATTTACATGATTACGAGTTTGCATGCATGTTTGTTAGTTACATGTGAATGAGTTTACGAGTTTACCCGTCGACATGGTTTACGGGATTACATGCTTATGAGTTTACAAGTTTACGCATGCACATGTTTACGAACCTACATGTTTATGAGTTTACACGTTCTGGAACTTTACCTGTTTATGAGTTTCATGTGTTTGTGAGTTATTTGTTTATGAGTTTACAAGTTTACACATCAACATGGTTTACGGGATTACATGTTTACGTGTTTACAAGTTTACGAATATACAAGTATACGAACTTACATGTTTACAAGTTTGCATGTTCTGATTGTCTATATTATGTTACAAGTTTGCAAGTTCAAAAATGTTTACACGTTATATGTTTCGAATAATTACAAGTTTGCTATTATGTTTATATCTGCACATGTATTTTGTGACCCAAGTCGAAACCCTTCTCTGTGGGGACCACAGACCCATCATTGTGACATAGAATGATGTGGCACCTTCCGTGACGGTGGGTTGAGTTCACGGCGTCTCTGTTTTCGTTTAGTCTTTGGACTGTCTGTTCTGTTCAGAGGCGTATGGATCGATCCTAGAATTCTGTTATAATATATGTTATCTGGTGAAAGATCGATGTAATTTGCCCACACTCCATTCACAATCTAGATGTATGGATTAGCTACCGTGCATCACCTCTTTAATTAAAAATGAACCATCTGAACTTCGGGTAAATCTGCCTTTTTTGTTTCTGATTATATTAGTTTACTTATGTCGTTATTTCTGAAAATTTTTAAGCATTTACTTTTGATGTGTTTTTAACATACATAGCCCTTTTTACTAAAGTAAAATTAGCCATTTTTATTACCCTCTATCCGCTCACTGGGAAAGTTTTGCTCAGACGTACTTTTCGTGTTTTCCTTTTTATACGTCAGGTTATCAAGACATCTGGGGACGGGTTATGGAAGAGTGCTTGAGAGTATGAAAAGATTCATACAATTTAATGAAAAGAAATAGATCGCGCTTCCGAAATAAATTTTTAGGCCTTGTAATTAATGTAATTAATTAAACATTTTGGAATTATGTTTTTGATCTGATTCTGTAATAGTGTCACGTCAGCCCTGGCCAGGTTGGGGTGTTACATCTGCACTGGCAGACTCACTCTTAGAGTCGGAGACGGGGAGGTAACCTTTGATATTGGGACATCCATGCGACAGCCACAGGATCATGATGACGTGCTTTATATTGATACCATTGATTCTTGTGTGTGTGAACACCTTCAGGACACGTGTGAGGAGAGTTCTCTGGATACTCAGTAGATTAGTGGAGATGGTTCTGACCTTGTCATTGAGCCTCTACTTGAGGAGTTGGTCTATGGTGTAGACCACAAGCTTCCTAAGTGTTTGGAGAAAATTGATGATGTTGATCGCGTTGCCGAACCTAAGGAAAAACCTTTTGTTGAGGACCCACCATCAATTGAACTTAAGGAACTCCCGTCCCATTTGGAGTATGCCTTTTTGGAGGACGGGTCCCGCTAGCCTGTTATCACTTCTTCGAGTTTGTCTAGTGAGGAGAAGTTAAATTGCTTACGGTTCTCAAAAGGCATAAGCAAGCGATCACTTGGAAAATCATGGATATAGAAGGGATCAACCCATCCTTTTGTACCCATAAGATATTTATGGAGTAAGAGTACAAACCTGTGGTGTAGCATCAAAGCCGTCTCAACCCAAATATGCAAGACGTTGTGAAGAAAGAGGTCATCAAGCTACTCGATGATGGATTGATTTATCTGATCTCTGATTCACCATGGGTGAGCCCTATGCAGGTTGTCCCAAAAAAGGGTGGTATGATAGTTGTAATAAATGAGAAGAACGAGTTAATTCCGACTCGTACCGTCACGGGATGGAGAGTTTGTATTGATTACCGCAAACTCAATGACGCCACGAGAAAGGATCATTTTCCCTTCCCCTTTATCGATCAGATGTTAGAACGACTGTCAGGAAAAATGTTAATAGTTTTCTTGACGTCTTCTCGGGATATTTTCAGATCCCCATCTCTCCTGATGATCATGAGAAGACGACATTCACATGTCCTTATGGCACATTCTCCTACCGCTGGATGCCCTTTGGATTATGTAATGCCCTAGCCACATTTCAAAGATGTATGGTGGCGACTTTTCATGATATGATCGAGGACTCCATGGAGGTTTTCATGGATGACTTTTCTGTTTTTTGAAGTTCTTTTGAACATTGTTTGAGAAATTTTGAGAAAATGTTGGCCGGGTGCGAAGAAGCCAACCTTGTTCTTAATTGGTAGAAAAGCCACTTCATGGTGAAGTAGGGAATTGTGTTAGGGCATATGATTTCACATGCGTGACTTGAGGCCCATCGAACAAAAACTGATACCATTTCTAAGTTTCTGCCACCAATTTCGGTGAAGTATATTAGGAGTTTTCTTGGTTACGCCAAAACCGTGCACTAACACACATCCCCTCGTCTTGAGCTCTTTGTCTTTAAATTATTTGACGCGCTTGGTATGCCAGTCCCGAAAGCTATGAATCCCGTACTCGTGACATACACGTACGACACGCTGGAATTTCATAGCCCAGTCATAATCTTCACGGCGCTCGATCAATATTTTATTCTTGAAAAGCACGTCATTGTCTGTTTCAGTTAAATTAACGAGCCACATCGGGTCGATAATTTTAATCAGCTCAGTCTTCAAATCTTTTCTCAAAACTATAACGGCCTTGCCAGTACGATTATCATAATACCAGCGGGTGAACGATAAATAAAAATGCTGATTTAGCATATTGACTGGTACACGCTTCATCGTCTTAGGCGGTTTTACTTTAAGCACAAGCTTCCTCCAAACCGTTCTTGGATCAATCTCATCAATCCATTTTTCGGGTTGAAATCTGCGGCTTAAAATATTTAAACCCATGGTTCACCTCAAACAGAAAATGGTGATGAAACCAATTTGCTTGATGATTTCCACTGCGGTTTATAAATGGTCGACACGCGATAGTACGTACATCCCAACGCGGTAATGAGAGAACGTCAGTAATGTTTTCATAATACTAAGCGTTGTTCCCCTATTTGATAATACAAACCTTTAAATCTGAATCGTAAAGCCATGAAACAATATCACCTCTTACTTTAGACACGACGTCGAATGAATTCATATGATTAGCTTTAGCTCGTGCAATGGATTCTTGTTTCTGTTCTTTATCTACATACCTGTACGCCTCAATAATCTTATGTGTCTTTTGTCTCGGTATGCAAACCATCCTTGAATATTAGCAACAGACGGGTCAGGATTCGATTCAAAGCTCTTGCCTTTTCCTTTTGATACTTTCTCTAGATGATCTTCAGCTGCTTTAACGTTCTCTTCAGTAAATATAGGAGCACCCTGATCAACGCTTGATCTTTGAAATAGATCAGGATATTCCTCAGCTGTTACATCTTTGATTTTAACTTCCAGATCTTCATAAATTAAAGATGTATTAAATAGGAATCGTCGTATCATGTAGGACATCCTCATCATTCTCAACCTCAACATCGTCCACGGCCTCTAACACATCATGTTCTTCACCATTCAGACCCAACAGAATAGAAATCTGCTCGCGTGTCAAAGACCGATCCACAAACTATCCCACTTCAATCTCATCAGCATTCACCATGCTTCGAATCACCCCCACACTATCCGTAAATAAACCAGAGTTGGCCTTTATTGACTTCACAGGTTGTACATTCGTCGAGTCATGATACACAACCACCTGTTTGTACACGTCACCAACACCACTCGTTCCCGTACCAGAAGATGAGCAGTGAGCTTGTTTTGGCTAACTTCCTCCGGCCCCTGATGCATCAGATCATCATCATCTCTCTTTAACTTCTTAAATACATCATCATTTCATGTTAACTGCAGGATATGATCCTCTTGCTCCTTTATTTTCACCCCCCCCCTGAGACGTAACAATCTCACAGAGTTCCTTACTTTATTTTTTACAATAGGAGACATACCCCCATCAGCTTCCTTTGACTAAATATCATGTTGGTGCATAGATGTCAGTAGTTCATATGTATAAAGTCTGTAATCGAGTCTGTAATATTGTTTATGTAATTGTTTGTTTAGAAGCGAAGTTGTTGACAAGTTCGCTTAGGCGAACTTGTTAACCAAGCGAAGTTGTTGACAAGTTCGCCTAGGCGAACTTGTTCAACGAGCGAAGTTATTGACAACTTCGCCTGAGGCGAAGTTGTCGTGTATTTAAGTAGTTTACTGTTTACGGTGAATTAGTTGGTCAGTTAGAGTTTTGGTTGATCGAGTTCAGTTTACGTGTAAGTCTATTGACGTGTGTCTGTAAGCATCTCGGTTTGAGTTATCAATATAACGTGTGGTTGTTCGTATTGTGTGTACGTGTGTTCGTGAGCTAATATTCTACGTCCGTAACGATCTACACAGGGATTCTGCACCTGTGTATATCGGGATATCTCGTGTGATCCGTCCAGGGAACCTACAATTGGTATCAAAGCTTTTGCTCGATTGTGTGGTTCGGGATATTCACGCGGGTGTAGAATTCGTTCCATTTCGGGTGTTACCGGGACGAGTTTGTGGTGTTTTTGCTCATTCTAGCTTCCTACCAGTGCGTTTAAGCCTTCAAATCGTCAAAATCGTCGTTAAAATCCGTTTTTCAGATCTGCAGAAAGTTCAAGTTCGTCAGGCGAAGTTGCTGTTCATCAGGCGAAGTTGCCGTCAGAATTCGTAGGGTTTCAGCGAAGATATAAGGAGAAGCGAAGTTATTCACAACTTCGCCTACCTCCTCAACTTCGCCTAAGTCAGCGAAGTTCTTCTCAAGTTCGTCTCGTTTACTCAAGTTCGCCTCGTTCAGCGAAGTTCTCTTCAAGTTCGCTTACTTTCTAAGTTCGCTTATCCTAAGCGAAGTTATTCTCAACTTCGCCCATTTACGCGAATTTACGAAGGATCCAGCGAAGTTATTACTTAAGCGAAGTTATCCTTAACTTCGCCTACAGTACTGTTTCGAAGAAATTTTTCTAACTTCGCCCATTTCAGAATTTTTCGGGTTTCTTAGTCTTCAAGAAGGATGTCGTCAATCAATATTTCAGAGCTTGTCAAGATGGAAGTTGAAGCGGGGTCAGCTACAAAGGCCCCAAGGCTGCTGAAGGGAACCGACTTTGTTGCGTGGAAGGATCGGTTCATACAGTATGTTAAGTACCAGGATGCAAAGATGTGGGTATGCATCCAAGATGGATATATTCCACCGATCATGGAGTATGAGGGTCGAGACCAGATCAAGAAATACAGTAAAATGGAAGAAGAGGAGAAGAAGATGTATGAAGCCGAAAGCAAGGCTCATGCTGCAATCACAATGGCTCTTCCACAGGAGATCCTCCATACTTTCAGAAAGTATACATCAGCTAGAGAGCTTTGGGAAGCTCTTGAGAGCAGATTCTAAGGAAATGTAGGCATTCGGGCCTCAAAGATAAAGTTACTTAAAACTCAATTTTCAGTCTTTAAGTACTTAAAGAACGAATCTCTTGATGATATTATCACTCGATATTATCATCTAATGACTGAATTGAGTAACTACTCCATTTCCTACCGAGAAGAAGAGATTGTAGAAAAACTTCTCGATGCTCTCCCACCAAAATGGGAGATGTATACTGTACTGATGAGAGAAGACAAGGACTTCTCTACTTATGATCTTGAAACCGCGGTCAACAAGCTCAGAACTTTTGAGCTTAATATGGTAAGAAAGGAAACATCTATGGATCAGGTTCAAGATCCGAGCATGTACGGTGCGAAAGTGAACTCCAATACAAGTTCAAAAACTGACTCTGCCGCCTACTACTCGAATGGTGAGTCGGGTGCCAATTCTTCACAGGAGGGGCATGTGTCAGTAAATTCAAATGGGGATGTTTGCTTTGTTGCGGGTGGATCAAGTGGTACTCAACAGACAGCAAGCCAGAGTGGTGGATCTTCAAGTTCCTCAAGCAATAATTACTCAAAGATGCCAATGAGCATCAAATCTGCTGAAGAGCAGTTTGGCCTCTATGCTTCATTTATTGCTTCATACGAAAACTATATTCAAGGAAAGGTGGTTGATCCGGCAATGCTAGATGAAGACTATGACCAGATCGATGCTGATGATCTGGAGGAGATGGATTTACAATGGCAGATGGCCATGATAGTGAGGCGAGTGAAGAAGTTCATGAGAAAGACGGGGAGAAAGTTTGTTGGTGGCAGGCCAGGGTTCGACAAGTCCAAAGTGAGGTGCTATAACTGTCAACAAAACGGGCACTTTGCCAGAGATTGCAGAAACGAGAGAGTTGAACGTGGTCAATGCAGGCCTGCACAGCACACTGGGAATAATAAGGAAATCAATGCCATGCTGTCTAGAGAAGCAGGTGAATACAACTGGAACCTGCATTTGAATGAAAATGGTGAACAGGCAAATATGGCTAAGGTTGAGAGTGAAGAACGTGAGAAGACTACCGGAGAAGAGAAAGCTACTGGTAAGGAAAAAGCTTTCATGGCAGATAACGATGATCAACGCTCCAAGGTAAGTTCTAAATCTATTTGTACTAAATGTGAGAATTTGTCTGAGCAACTTGCTACCATAACTGATCAGTATGTTCGTTTAGATGCTGAATTTAAAACTCTTAAAGAAGATCATCACTTCACAAAAGCAAGAGAAAACAGTTACAAAGTTAAAATTAAAGCATGTGAAAAAGATGTTAAAAGCTTAAAAACTAAACTTGCTGAAAAGATTGAAGTAATTGATCTAAGTTATGAGGTTTTAGAAGAAAAAACTAAATTGATTGCTGAACGAGAAAAGCAGATTGCTGACCACCAGGTGAAAGTGGTGGAACTGAACCGAAAACTAGAACAGTTCAGAAATTCCTCAGCTATTCTTGATCACCTTGTTAGTGATCAAGGTACCTCTACAAAGAAAGGAGGAATTGGTTATCACGAGGTTCCACCACCGTATAACCACAATTACACTTTTAACCCTAGTGTACAGAAATCTGCTGATTTTGAAGTTCCTCAGACAGTTCCTATCAAGGTTACAAGTAAAGAACCGAGTGTTAGTAGTGGCGAAACGAGTTCGCCTGTTTCAAGTGTAAATATTTCTGTTACGAGTCCGGTCTCATCGGATTCGGATAAGTTGTCCGAATCGGGTAAGACAAAAGAGAAGGTAGTGTTACCCACTGGTGGAGATAAAGATAAAACTTCTAAAAAGAGTACTCCACTCAACCCGTACGTCCCACCTTATGTGAGACGAACGGCTGGTAACACTGCCTCTACATCGAAAACAACATTTGAAAAGAAAATGGAGTATAGGTGTTGTTTCAAGTGTAATAAGGTAGGACATCTTGTTGCAGATTGTCCTCTGACGCCGAAATTCAGAGGCGTGAGGCCTATTAAAACTGAGCTTAAGGCTAATGGAAATTTTAATACTGTTAAAAATGAAAACCCTTCAAGGTTCCGAAAATGTAATTAATACAGGTTTTCAAAGAAACAAACCTCAGTTTTACAATGCTAATCACCAAACCGTAAGATATAATACTTTCAATACGCATAGGTTTGGAAGGCCTCACACTCAATCTCCAATGAGATTTCCTACTAGGACTGACAGGACTTATACAAATGCTAACTTCGGAAAGCAGAAGTACGGGATGTATAGATCCAAGACCAATTGGTCTTGGGTCCCTAGATTCTAATCATTTGCTTTATTGTGCAGGAACAGTTGAACAGGGCTGCCCACAGTCTTTGGATTGTAGATAGCGGCTGTTCCCGGCACATGACGGGCAACAAATACTTGTTGCACGACTTAAAACCTGTTCAGGGAGCGAGAGTTAGTTTTGCTGGTGAAAGTGGAGGAAGGATTACGGGAAAAGGGACGGTGTCCAATGGGAAGATGACACTTGAGAATGTGAATTTTGTGGAAGAGCTGAAGCACAATCTGCTGAGTGTGTCGCAGATTTGTGATAAGGAGTATACTGTTCACTTCACTAAGAATGAGGCGATCATGTTGAAGCCTGGTTTTCAGATACCAGACGAGTGGATAGTGATGACAGCTCCACGTGACACAAATACGTATGTGATGGATATGAGGTCTACTGAAATGGCCTTGGGAGAATCATGTTTAATGACGAAAGCAAGCGAATCAGAATCCGAACTATGGCACAGGAGAATGGGGCACATTCATCTTCGGAAGATGAACCACATTGTCAAAAATGGGCTTATGATGGGCGTTCCCTTGAAAAGTTTTAACTTTCAAGACAAATGTATTGCATGCAAGAAGGGAAAGCAACACAAGAAATCCCATCTCACCAAGAAGGTCAACTCAATTGCCAGTACTCTAGAACTGCTTCACATGGATCTCTTCGGTCCAGTGAATGTAAAAAGTCTAGGAGGTACTTCTTACTGCTTGGTGATCACTGATGACTACTCGCGATATTCGTGGGTATATTTTTCTGAAATCGAAAGATGAGACGGCTCAAATGGTGAAGAGTTTGATTACTAAAGTTGAGAACGTCATGAGTAAAACAGTTAAGTTCATCAGAAGTGGCAATGGTACGGAGTTCAAGAACTTTGAAATGGAGATCTTCTGTCTTCAGAAAGGAATTGAACATCAATACAGCGCTCCGTATACTCCACAACAGAATGGAGTGGCTGAAAGGAAGAACCGAACTTTAATTGAAGGAGCCAGGACTATGCTGGCAGATTCGAAGCTTCCTGTGATGTTCTGGGCTGAAGCAGTTGCTACAGCCTGCTATGTTCTGAATAGGGTGTTAACCGTTAAGAGACTTGGTAAAACTTGCTACGAGCTTATGCATGGAAGGAAGCCCAACTTGAGTGGTCTTGAACCATTTGTTGGGTTTCTATGAAATTAACAAGCTTAGTTAACCATTTGACTAGTCACAATTAAGGCGGAAGCGTGATATTTACAAACTAAACATATGTATCCATGTGTTTATATATGTATATGTTCATGAATAACCTAGTTTATTCATGTTATAAGATTACCAATAATCTATTTACTAGAAACCCGAAGCAAGGATCAAATGATACGGAAAAGCTAAACTATCAAGCTTGTAAACACTTACATTCTTAACCCTTTAAGAGTTTAGTAGATGGTTGAAGAAGATGATGATGTGAATGCTAGACTTTCAAAGGAAAACCCTCAAACGGAATATACCCCGAGCCTCCAACACACACCGAGCTATGCTAGGAAGCTTGAACACGAAAAACCCGAGACCCGAGCCCTTCCTTTTCTTTTTGCCGTAAACAAGAAAGAAAGAAAGAAAGGAAGAGTTGTTGTTGTTATTATTTACTTGAAAGTCTTGAACCTTTTATATAATGAGATCATATCTCAATCAAATCATTTGTTAGGTTTTAGTCAAGTGATCCTTACTCAACCTCCAACAAACCTTACCAACTTTGACCAAGTGTATGGAGTGTGTATGACTCATGTTTTTATCATATGTTTTATACCTTATAAAATATATAAACACCCCATATTTTATAAAACATTTTATAAAGGAACACATGGTTAAATAATCATTCCAATAATAATTATTTGAATAAATAAATTAACCAATTAATTTATTTAACACTTTCAAGTAATTATTCAGAAACCCGATTTCTGAATGTGTCGTGTTCTGTATTTGTTTTATAGATCATATCTCAACAAATACATAATTGGTGTGTGTCTAACTCGTTATTGGGTATGACCCGACTTGGATCAAACACGGCTAGCCACATTAACCTGATTATGCGTCTCGGGCATACGGTATTCCAACAATCTCCCACTTGCACGAGACTCATAGGAAGTTAATGCTAATGGTGAATACCGCCTAACAACAGGTCACCACCCCTAGTGTGTTTGACTAAGTGCCATTCAATAACATCATCCCCTTCAAGTCCATACTTGATATGATATAGGTAAGTCTTATCATTACATCCCTTTGTTACTAGATGTCCTGTCAAATCGAAGAGACACAGAGTGATCATTCTCTCAACGATTTAACTTAACAGGCCTTAGACATCTAAACTCTCAACACATAAGAGGAACAAATCCCATCTTGACTGCATACATCCTCGTTGACATCTCATATAATATCTGAGCTCTTTCTTACACGTCATCGTGTTACCGAAATAACAAAGAATAGAGTCAAGATATCAGACTTGATGAAAAACCAGATCCGATATGCATCTCAGGTCAAAGGACACAATGATACTCGCCTTTACTCAAGGATTACTTATGATCAATTGCACTAACTCCATGCAGTGATCCTTGAGAGCGGATCATGTCCAATATTTGTATCCCACAAATATCTATGAACCTTGGTGGCAAACCTATGCCCTATATTCATCACATGAATATCAACCAATCCGAGTTCATAATAGTCTTAACTTCATACTTGTTCCCACAAGTATGATCGACTACGGACGTTTAGAACAACATAAGTCATTCATGGATTAAACATGCAAATATAGAACATAACTCATTGAATAATTAAAACATAATTAATTTTCATGAGATCCCCATTACATTCGTTCTTATACAAACACTAAATACAGATTAAATCCACTCACTAGAATACCGAAGTCCTAATGCACAAACATGACCCTCATGCTTTGGCCTATCGAGGAGCTTCGTGAGTGGGTCCGCAATATTTTGATCGGTATGAACTTTATGAATACATATCTTTCTCTTTTCAACTTCATCCCTTATGTAGTTGAATCTGCGCTCAATGTGCCTCGTTTTCTGATGAGCACGAGGCTCCTTGATCTGTGCAATAGCACCTTCATTGTCACAGAATATCTCTAGGGGCTCCTGAATGGTAGAGATAATCCCTAGATCCATGATGAACTTTTTCATCCATGCAGCCTCTTGGGCTGCCATTGAAGCGGCGATGTACTCAGATTCTGTAGTGGATAACGCGACAACATCCTGCTTCGAACTCTTCCAAGAGACAGCGCCTCCATTCAAAATGAAGACATATCCCGACTGTGATCGAGAATCATCTCGGTCAGTTTGGAAACTCGCATCCACGTAACCCTTTACGACGAGTTCCTCCTCACCAGACCCATATATTAAAAACATATCCTTAGTCCTTCTAAGGTACTTTAATATATTCTTGACAGCCATCCAATGACTGTCACCTGGGTTGTGCTGGTATCTACTCGTTATGCTTAAAGCATACGAGACGTCCGGTCTAGTGCACATCATTGCATACATAATAGATCCTATTGCCGAAGCATAAGGAACATGCTTCATCCTATCCTGCTCTTCCTTAGAGCTAGGACTTTGGGATGAGCTTAACACGGTTCCTCTAGGAATAGGTACCAAACCTTTCTTAGAGTTTTCCATCCTGAACCTTTTTAGGATTTTATCAATGTATGCACTTTGATTAAGTCCGATCAATTTCCTTTTTCTATCCCTATAGACCTTTATTCCCAAGATATATGTCGCTTCTCCAAGATCCTTAATTGAGAAACGACTACTTAACCACGTTTTAACGCTTTCCATACTTGGTATATCATTTCCAAATAAAAGTATATCATCGACATACAAAATAAGGAACATGATTATACTCCCACTAGCCCATTTATACACACACGCCTCATCACCGTTTTGGACGAAACCAAACGCTTTGATTTCTTCATTAAAACGATGATTCCACATCCGTGATGCTTGTTTCAACCCGTAGATTGATTTCCTTAACTTACATACTTTATCAGGATTAGATGGATCGACAAAACCTTCAGGCTGAACCATATGGACATCTTCCTCAAGATATCCATTTAGAAAAGCGGTCTTGACATCCATTTGCCATATCTCATAATCAAAATGAGCTGCAATGGCAAATAATATCCTGATCGACTTAAGCATCGCAACCGGCGAGAAGGTTTCATCATAATCAATCCCTTGAGTTTGCGTGAAACCTTTTGCGACAAGTCGAGCTTTGTAAGTATCTAAATTTCCATGCATATCGGTCTTCTTCTTGAAGACCCACTTACATCCAACCATTTTGGAGTTAAGTGGACGATCAACCAATTCCCAAACTTGGTTATCGTGCATGGATTGCATCTCGGCGCTCATGGCTTCAAGCCACTTGTCACAATCAGGTTGTGACATAGCATCTTTGTAGGAGATCGGTTCATCCGAATCGACCAAGTAGCAATCATCCACAAGAAATCCATATTTCTTGGGAGGTCGACTAATCCTATTAGATCTGCGAGCAACGTGTGTATGATCAACCATTTGATCACCTTCAACATCCTCGTGTTGAAAGCTAGTATCGACCAACTGTGTATCATCCAGTGATTCTTGAACCTCTTCAAGTTCCACTCTCTTTTCACTAGGTCCTTCCATAAGGAACCTAGTTTCTAAGAAGTATCCTTTGCGTGAAACAAACACTTTTTGTTCACTAGGATCATAGAATATATATCCTATATCATCCTTTGGGTATCCTATGAAGATACACCTGATGGATCGAGCCTCAAGTTTATTTGGGGTGTCACGTTTAACATAAACTATGCATCCCCATACCCTTAAATATGAAAAGGATGGAACCTTTCCATGCCACACTTCATAGGGTATTCGATCCACCTTTTTGGTCGGGGCCATATTCAAAATACGAGCCGCTGTGAGTAGCGCATATCCCCAAAATGATGGCGGTAGTGAGCTTCGTGCCATCATTGATCGAACCATGTCCAACAGTGTTCGATTCTTCCTCTCGGATACTCCGTTATGTTGAGGAGTTCCAGGAGGAGTGAGCTGTGAAATAATTCCACAATCTCTAAGATGACTTTGAAAAGCATCACTTAGGTATTCGCCTCCTCTATCGGAGCGGAGTACCTTGATTGTTCGGTCGAGCTGATTTTGTACTTCATTTTGAAATTCTTTGAACATTTCAAAGGCTTCATGTTTGTGTTTCATTAGATAAACATACCCATATCGACTAAAATCGTCGGTAAAGGTAATGAAGTACCTTTCACTATTCCTACTAGTTGGCTTGAAAGGTCCGCATACATCCGTATGTATGATACCTAACAAATCCTTAGCCCTTTCATTTGTACCTTTGAAAGGCTCTTTGGTCATCTTGCCTTGAATACAAGATTCACACTCATCAAACGAACCTAACTCGTTTGTTTTCAAAAGACCTTTCTTTTGGAGAGTATTTATACGATTCTTGTTTATGTGTCCAAGGCGACAATGCCAAATGTAGGAATCACTCAAATCCTTTTTGAGTCTTTTAGTAGAAGTTTGATATAATGAGCTATTTAAGGTATTATCATGAACCAATTCATAAATACCGTTGTTTGGTACAGCTTTAAAATAAAAGATACCATTAGATGATACATGCATTTCTGATCTCACAAATTTAAAGTCAAAATTACATTGTCTAAGAAGGTGCACAGAAATAATGTTCCTAGTCAAACTAGGAGCATACAAAACATTTCTCAAAATAACTTCCAAACCACTTGGAAGCGATAAAGTGAAGTCTCCTCTAGCGACCACGTGCACCCTTGCACCGTTGCCCATGAAAAGATTCACTTCGCCCTTCTTTAAGTCTTCATTCTTTTTGAACCCCTGCAACCAATTGCAAATATGAGTTCCACATCCGGTATCCAATACCCATGTGTTAGAAGAAATAAGATTTAGCTCAACATTAATCATAAAGACATTACCCGAGGTATGCGCCGCATTCCTCTTGTCTTTTAGCTCTTTTAGGTAGACCGGACAATTGCGTTTCCAGTGTCCGGTCTCCCCACAACCAAAACAAGGATCATCCTTATGACCCTTCGGTTCCATAACCTTTTGTTTCTTTGCCATAACCGGTGATTTGCCCTTACCCTTAAGATGCACTGGGGGACCCTTTCTTTTTGCTACCTTAGCCTTAGGATTGGGTTGAGACCGATTCTTGGATCTACCTTCATTGATCGCAAACATGGGTAAAACCCTTTTGCCCATGCTCGCCTCGGCTGTTTTAAGCATTGAGTGAAGTTCTCCAATGGTTTTGTCCCACCCGTTCATGTTATAATTTAACACGAAAGTGTCGAACCTTTTCGACAAAGAGTTAAGGATCAAATCCGTTGCTAACTCTTTTGAGATGGGACAATTGAGCTTGGCGAGGCGATCAATGTAACTTTTCATCTTAAGTACATAAGTTGAAACTGGTTGATTATCATCCATTCTACATGCATGCAAGGCTCGAACCGTTTCGAACCTTTCAACTCTTGATTGCTTAAGGAACATTTCCTTAAGTTGAGTAATCATGTCGTACGCATTATGGTTTTCGAAATCCTTTTGGATTTCGGGAACCATAGTCGCCAACATGAGGCATGACACTTGAATGGAATCTTCCGTAAGTTTGACCCAATTCATATATTCGACCTCACTACCCTCTTCCGGTTCTTCGGGGATAGGTGTTTCCAAAACATGATATAATTTTTCTTGTTTTAGAACAATCCTTAAATTTCGGAACCAATCCGAAAAGTTATTGTGGTTAAGACGGTCTTTAGCGAGAATAGATCGGAGAGAGACATTTTGGACGTTAGGGATTATGTTGTCGTCGACGTGTGCGGCCATCTGCAGAATTTTAATTAAGTTCATTTTAGTGTTTTACCTTTTTAATTATTAATACCCTTTTATATATATACCAAATATAATTAATAATTAAAATCTAGAATCCAACGATAAACCCGACTCCGGTTAGGTGACCTTTTTCCCATTGTCGATTTATCAAGGTAGTTATTCATAACAATTGCAAACCCTTTTGCAACTTCTAGAGTTTATGGGACCGGTTCGAAATCATATTTCGTGTCGGCATGTTTATCCCATCAACACCTATTAGACCCCATGCTTGGGTGACCCTCTTCACATGGTTCTAATTTAAGTCGTCCTACTTGTATCAACTTGTAATATTAACATACAAACGGTTAGGTGACCTTTTTCCCATTTATATGCCAATATTACCTTAACATATTAATTTACTCTATGCGGTTAGGTGACCTTTTTCCCACTAAGAGCTTACTAATATGTTAAGCGTTATACAAAAGGATGGTGTTTAACTTATTATCCTTAATTTTAAAAGGGATTTTTAGTTTTAATAATTCTAGTTGTAAAACTTTAAATCATGTACTAACATGCATTTAGTAACATGATATTTTGAAACCATTTTCAAAATTCTAATTTATAATAAAACCATTTTATTATGGGCGTGAGACGGCTAGTTAATAAATCCATTTTATTAAACTATGTGTCACGTAATTACCGATAATTATTAGAACCCGTTTTATGCTTTGTTAATTAATTCTATGTGACGAAGTTGATATCCTAATATCTAACAACCACACAATCAAACAATCAATTAATTAACAAGCATACACAATTATACTAGACACGAGCCACTAAGTTAGACCACACTTGTTAGCCGAAACAAGTGTGTGTCTTAGGTCCGATCCTAAGGGACACATGACACATGGATGTTGTAGCTCCCACTCGATCCCGCATCCAAATGCTTCGAGCATCTTCTTCAACCCCGTTGTGATCCATTGGGCTTGAACTTGGGCCTTAGCTTCCATAAGCTTCCATTTGGGCTTAATTGGTGGGCTTAGGTCCTTTTGGGCTTGAATCCCTTTAATGGGCTTGTGAGACCCATTATCACCATACCCGGCCCAATTAGGCCCAAACTTCCAATTTTGCAATCTTCTTTAATTTTACAAAATCAAATGTCCTAATACATTTTTTCTATAAAATAAAGATATTACAAATAACCTATTTATTACATACCCATATGAATAAATAATTACAAAATAGCCCCTAATTAATTATTACAAACCGAAACTTTGAATAATTAACTACAATCACAACATCAACCACAAACAAACATCCACTTTGGTCTACGGCTCGGTCTAGTTTTAACAAACATAACCCGTTATGTTTTAAGAACCCGTTCCAAAACCCCTTGACTTTATCGGGCCTAGCCCAACCCATTTGGGCTTGACCCAATAACTAGATTATGGGCTTCGGCCCACATGTGCAAAACACATGGGCTTCGGCCCAATTAAAAAACTCATGGGCTCGGCCCATTTAACCAAAAATGGGCTTCGGCCCATAAAGCTTTTCCCTTTAATTTCCGGTTAGCCCAATAACCATGTTAAAGTGGGCTTCGGCCCAAATTCACCCGAATTGGGCTTCGGCCCATTTACTCGGTTTTAATTTTTTTTTTTTTTTTTTTTTTTTGAACCAAGCCAAAAAACAATAACAAGATTAAATACAAAAAAAAATCATGCATGTTAATTTTTGTATAAAATCTTTCAAGGGGAAAAAATATAAAACCGAGAACCCGAAGCTTAGTTTCCCGTATCCCGGCTCTTGATGCCATTTGTTGGGTTTCTATGAAATTAACAAGCTTAGTTAACCATTTGACTAGTCACAATTAAGGCGGAAGCGTGATATTTACAAACTAAACATATGTATCCATGTGTTTATATATGTATATGTTCATGAATAACCTAGTTTATTCATGTTATAAGATTACCAATAATCTATTTACTAGAAACCCGAAGCAAGGATCAAATGATACGGAAAAGCTAAACTATCAAGCTTGTAAACACTTACATTCTTAACCCTTTAAGAGTTTAGTAGATGGTTGAAGAAGATGATGATGTGAATGCTAGACTTTCAAAGGAAAACCCTCAAACGGAATATACCCCGAGCCTCCAACACACACCGAGCTATGCTAGGAAGCTTGAACACGAAAAACCCGAGACCCGAGCCCTTCCTTTTCTTTTTGCCGTAAACAAGAAAGAAAGAAAGAAAGGAAGAGTTGTTGTTGTTATTATTTACTTGAAAGTCTTGAACCTTTTATATAATGAGATCATATCTCAATCAAATCATTTGTTAGGTTTTAGTCAAGTGATCCTTACTCAACCTCCAACAAACCTTACCAACTTTGACCAAGTGTATGGAGTGTGTATGACTCATGTTTTTATCATATGTTTTATACCTTATAAAATATATAAACACCCCATATTTTATAAAACATTTTATAAAGGAACACATGGTTAAATAATCATTCCAATAATAATTATTTGAATAAATAAATTAACCAATTAATTTATTTAACACTTTCAAGTAATTATTCAGAAACCCGATTTCTGAATGTGTCGTGTTCTGTATTTGTTTTATAGATCATATCTCAACAAATACATAATTGGTGTGTGTCTAACTCGTTATTGGGTATGACCCGACTTGGATCAAACACGGCTAGCCACATTAACCTGATTATGCGTCTCGGGCATACGGTATTCCAACAAATTTTCAATCAAAACTATTAGGCATTGGCCACAGAAATGCATGGGCAATTTGGTCAAAACTGTCATATATCGGTCAAAAATGCAGATCTTGATTCTAGATTTGTAAAAGTCCAGGTAATGGGCTGTTGTATCATGGCAGCTAGAAGTGTATCTGCTTTGTTTTCTTTCATTTTTGTTTTTATAATTCATTGTTCTTAATTATTTTTATTTCTTGCAATTTAAAGTTCGGTATTGTATTCTTTCTTCTTTTACATTATGTATTGTAATTAATTTTGGTGGACATTTAAAGTTTATTGGTTTACTTAATTTTTTTTTTGGAACAATAGTTCCCACCTTTATTATTATTATTATTATTATTATTATTATTATTATTATTAGGTAAATTGAAAATAAATAATCTCACATTTTATGTATTAGCCAACCTCAATCACCTTTAAAAATCATTACAAACGGTCCAACCTTTCAGCTATTTTTGTCTCAATGGACCACCGTTAAAAAACACCTAGCGTCATTAAGTTTTTTTTTTCCGAGTTTCAAACCGATGTTTTAGGAATTTTGATCAGAAGAATGATACAAGTCAACTAATGTAAACTTATCTAGAAAATGTGATCCAAATGACGAAACAGTGTTTCAATTCTGTTGTTTGAATTTTCAATTAATAAAAATCAAGCCAGTCATTTGAATCACCATTTTGAGATAAGTTTTATATCAATAGACTCTTATCCTTCTTCCAATCAAGCCCTAAAACATCGGTTTGAAACTCGGAAAAAAATTAACGACGTTAATTGGTTTTAACGGAGGTCCATTGAGACAAAAATAATTAAAAGGCCAATCCACAAAAGGTGGGATTATTTATTTACATGTTGCCTTATTATTATTATTATTATTATTATTATTATTATTATTATTAAAGCAATCTAATCTACTATTAGAGCATTCCCATCAGCTTTTCCATCTTCATCTCTATAATTATATTAAAAAACACTATATTTTCTCTCTCATATACAATTAAAAAACAATACATCTTTTATCTCCTTCACTTACAACCACTTTTAAATGTATTAAAAATTAAATAGATGATAAATAGTGTTCCTCCAAATTTACTCAAAATTTACCCATTTCTTTAAAATTTTCTATCTCCTTCACTCACAACCAATTACAATCTTCTAAAAAAATTTTAGAGATTTCTCTCACAAAAATTTTAGAGGAGGTGATGTCAATGCTCTTTGTTATGTGTTATTGTTCACCACATGACATGAACCCTTCGACCTCTCATGAAGAGACCGTTTCACAAATCTTGAAACTACTAGGCCAAAGCCCTTTGGTTATATAACATGCATACCACACATAAACCAGTAAGCAACGTTATTGTCGAATCAAATGACAAAGCAGTCATGAACAAGGAACATAGAATGAACTGGCTGCATATTTGCCTCCTCAAAACAACAATGCAATTGTCCCAACAACAGCAACAACAGAAAACAGAATCCCCACCGCAGTTTTAGGTTGCTGACCACTTGGTGAAGCCTGTGGCGGTGCCGCTGTACCATTTCCAGCTGGTGGAGATGGCTTTGCAGGAGGTAAGGGCCCTTGAGCTACATCAGCATCGTCCAAAACAGGGCTAGGAGCCTCAGCAGGTGACATCAATTGAGGTGTCATGAGCGGCAGTAGTTGACCAGGCATTGTTGGACTCATGTACAATGGTCTCTGATCTTCTGGTAATCGTAGACAACGGTTTCCTAAATCCCACCAAAATGTAATATAAAAAAGTTTGAAATTATGATCAAGAAACCAAAAAATACAACAAATTTTAACCATAAAATTAAATGGAAAAGAAAGTGTTCTAAATTCTAAAAGTTTCAAGAAATCATACTAATTAGCGTGTAAAGTTTTGTTCTATAGGCAATAAGATTGTGTAGCATTTGCAGTGAACTTAAAACCTAATGATTTGACCTAAAAAGTGAGAGGTAACAAGATAAACAAACTTACTTCTGTATCTGGAAGATGTAGCCGGATAAGATGTAATAACACCATTAACACCAGCACCATTAGCATACGTGTTAATTTCAACATACGGGTCCGAAAAGAAGTCCCATGGCTGTGAAACAAACTCATTGTTGTAAAATTGTACATATACAGGGAGCTTGAAAGCGTGAAGCTTTGCAACAACATCAGTTTGATTACCAAGAAAACCATTATTTCTAGGATACACGGATTCTTTCCCAATAATAACAGAATTGGCAAATTCACTGATATCTAAATTTTTGAATTGAGCGCATCACGTATATTCTTATCAACTTCATAAACAAGCTCATGCTTGTTGCTTCTTGCCTTGAAAAATTTCAGAACGGCACTATCCGATGACTGAATCAAGATTTTTTTGGTTGTCTGGTTATTTATTCTGGATTCATTCAAAACGTTCATTACAGCATCTGTTACACTCAATCCCTGTTCTGCAGCTAAGAAAGCGGCATTCTGCAAGTTGGAAGAACATAAAGGGTATTGCTTTTGTATCAGTTAATACATGAATGAACTATGTTGACTCACCTTAATGTTGATCAAGACACCAGAGACTGAAGTAGCATTACTAGCAAAGTCCAAAAAGTCGGATAGTCTTGAAAGGTTGCCATCATTAACAGCCCTTGGATTTCTTGGTAACGTGTAGTTTGTATACGGTGTGTAAATTACAGCTAAAATATTAAAAAAACAATAAGAAAATAAGAAAAACCAGTACATTGATGATATAAAACTAGCGAGTATAATACTTACGTTGTAATGTCTTAATCTGGTCCCATGTGAGACTGAATGTAAATATTCCAGCACCAGATTGAAGTTCAGGGATGGTTATAAAATTAGTAAATTCTGACTGGGCGACATTCGTTCTATCAAGGAGGTTAATTGAACCTAAACAAATAGGTATCCTATCGCTTGTTATTTGAATAGGGCAATCAATAATATCTGCACCGTCATTAACAGCTTTTTCATACGCCAAATCAGTACACCCCAGGTAATCACCACTTGCTCCTTCATATGATATGATCAAAGGTTTTGTTTGAGTGTGGTTATTCCCCAAGTCGGATAAACAATCTGTAGAATTACATAGAAATTAGCAACAAGAACAAAGAAACATAATCATGTTGATGACTTACCAAATGCTGCAGATGGGGTTATTGGGTTATCAGAAAGCACACCATCAACAGAAAACACACCATTGTCAACATACTGAAGATACTCTCGTACGGGGTCATAACTGTAATTATACGGGAGTGGAGCATCATTTTGAAAATCAGAATCAAAAACTTCTAGGCCCGCTTTATGAGCATCTGCTACCAAAGAAGTCGATGACTGCAGATAAAAATCATCCCCAACAGGCCATATATATGATTTAGGAACAATAATTCCTTGGGCAAATGTTGTGATGAATGTCAGGTTCCTCAAAAGAGAAGCATAAGTTTTGTTGGTTGTAGGCTCAATTTTATCGTATCCAATAAACCGAAATACTAATTTGGTTGATTTTGGACTGAATCCTGTCACGATACTTTTTAGAAAGTTCACTTCAGGTGACGAGATATATTTGATTCCAAATTTTCTTGAAGTAGCCAACACATAACTTCTCATGCTCAACTTATGCTGGTTGTAAAACGCGTCATGCTCAATATTCAACCACAATCCTGCCGGTGAATGTGGTAGTAATATTCCCGCGAACTCATCAACAGTAAGAATTTTGTAAGCGTCATCAAAATATGGAACTCTAGAGTAGATCCCTTGTCTTACTGTTACAACAATATTATTTATAAATGACCATACTATTACTAAACATTGACCAACCGTATGAAATTTGAAAAGGTGAACTTACAAAAGACTCTGTCCAGATCAGCAATGGTGAAATCAACAGGAAAGTATCCTGTTACAGATACTCCGTTTACATTATACGTCTTTCCTCCCTTATCAAACGTGGAAGCTATTGTAGAGGAGTTTTCAAGATTCAGATTTGGGAAACATATGCCAATACTATCTTTGGTTAATTGTACATCACACCACAGAATCACATTGGGTACACTAGTACTAAGAGCAAACGAGTATGCATTGTAGCTGGAACCAGGAAAGAGGCCTGAAAACCCACCATTTGCAACCACTAATGGAGGGTATCCTGCAAAAGTAATATAATATTAAACTTTAACCATCTGATCAAGCAAGGACCACAACGCTTATTCGACGGTCATGAATGCTCGAGTTAATCGTTAAAGTTCACATGTTGGTCGAAATTCATAAGGGTAGTTTAGTTGTTACTAAGTTATATCTAGTTATTTAATTTGGGACCTATTTATTTAAGTTTAGTTTATATTGTGGGTCAAGCTGTCAACGGATAAACATACGCTTGTTACGTTTCTCTCTTATTTAAATAATCCTAATTAGCAAGACTTTGAGTTGGTTAAGTTCTAGCTTATATAGTCAATTCAAGTTTGTTTCTTGAGCTCTTAATTTCTGAAAAGTACATTTGTTCCAAAAGGTCAACAAAAACTTTACTTTTCTTCTTTTATTTTTCTTAATAGCAATATTTAGAGCTGTCAATTTTCGATTAAGACGCATTGATATCCATTAATGAACTCACGAACGAACCAGTAACTGTGTTTTTTTCTCATAATTTTCATAAAACTGAATTCATAAAATTTATATTTATTTATAAAGTTGATAAACGGTTTGTAAATTTATAAATATATAACTTATTAAACATGCTACACTTAAACATGATGCTTTATCACAGCATATAGTTTATATGTTAATTTTTTTCAATATATCAAGAACATCGTATTAATAAAAAGACAGAATTACAGATATCGTCTTTTATGTTTGTACTGAATTTCGCTTATTATTCTTTATCTTCAAAATTGATTTGTTTTGCCTTTAGGTTTCTAAATCCAATAGCATTTATCCTTTAGCCCTAACCCCGTTAAATTTCATTTTTAAGTTAGGCCATATGCTTTGCACATGAGGGTAAATTGGTAATTTACCCATCTAATTGAAAACATTATAATAAATAAAAAAAATAAATTTAAAAACTCATCACTCTCTCTTTCTCGACCACCCCCATCACCACCACCACCGTAAAAACAACCACCACAATTACCAGAGTTGAAACAGTTTATTAACCCGTCAGCCAAATAACATGCCTGATATTCTTCTTCCTTGAAACTCTAACTGTAATAACATATACCGATTTGTGATTGCAAGTTAGGGTTTTGAAATCCCCTAACTGATTTTGCTAAAACAAAGCCCTAGTGTGAATATGATATAATCCTATCCTGGTCACCAAATCCCTATCCCAAATCGTTGTTGTTGGGAGCAATTAACCATGAATTACACGGTGCCGAAGACTTTGTGTCGGCGTCGACTAAAGCCCCAAACTTGTTTTAAATTAAACCCCGCTGGCAATCGGTTATGATTTCAATTCCAAATTTGGTGCGGAATCAGTTGAAGGTGTCAAGCTCATTTTAACTAGAAATCGGCACCTGCAACCACCACAAATATCCACCGATGTTGCAACATACATCCGCCTCCTTCTTTGGCTTTGATTTTCCATCGCCTGGTTAAAGCTTCAACGATGGAGACGGTTGTTGTAGTGGCTGCGATAGGGTTTAGATTTGGTGTGGTGTGGTAGTGAATGGCGGTGATGGTGTAAATGGTTAGGCCTGGTGGTTGTGTTGGTGGTAGCAGGTGGGGGTTGGTTGTGGCTGGAGGTTAGAGGTAGCTACGGCAGGTGTGCTAAGTTGGAGTGAGGTAGAAGAAGAGATACGTGATGGGTGTATATATATTTTATATTAAGTTTTTAAATTTGTTTTTGTTATTTATTTATTTATTTATTTTTTATTAGATAGTTAAAATTACCAATTTATCCTCATGTGTATGGCTAATGACCTATGGCTAAAGGACAAGCTTCTTTGAATTTGGAAACGTGAAGAACAAAACAGAACAATTTCGAAGATAAAGGACAATAAAATTGAGTATAAACATAAATTTCATCTTTTAAGTTTACCTTAAATTGTATTTTTTTAAACTTAACTAATAAGGTTATTTGTTTGAAGATTTGTAAGACATTTGGTCATTTTCACTAATCGTCGTTAACTTTTTCCGTTAATGAGGTGTAAAATTACCTAACAATCACTACAACAAACTAGGCCTATTTCGAAGACAATTATTATCGCTATATCCCCAGTTTGTCGTCGAGATAGCCTGTATTAACGACATGTCGTTGATATAAATTTCATCGCAACTTCTTTGTTTTGATAGTTGAAAAATGTCATCCGGATAAACCATCCATTGATCCATCACTAGTAGAAAAAAAAATGCTTTTAATAACATGCGCACTATGGCATGCGGTGATTTATGATGCGCAAATATGCGTGTCATTAAAAAAGGTTATATTTTTCAAAAATTAGAAGAGTTATGACACCTATTTTTGTACATCATAGAACCAATGTCATAAATTAAAAAATAAACCATGTGTGACATATTTGCATGTCATCTTGAAATCAAATAAAAAATAAACACTAGCCCATCCTCCCATGTAGCACCCAACACACTTATCATTCAGTAAGTTTCCTTCACAATTGAACATCGATCTTCACCATCAGTCAATTTCAACCAACGATCTTCACCATCAGTCCCACTACACCACCGTACGCCATCTTGCGTTCAGCCCACAATTTTGTTTTTGGCACACGATAGCATCTAGGGTTGCTTATTTGAAGTAAATTTTCATTCAACTGAAGGATTATTTGCAAAAGTTCAACTACTGTGAGGTATGTGCCTTCAATGTTACTTTGTTCTACTGCCAATTTTACCTTCAATTTCATCTAGGGTTTAACGGACTGTTTAATTTCTTTTCTTTTTTCTTTCTTTTTTTTTTTGAAATTTGTGATGATTATTAAAAGGCATTGGACTTCTTTGACTAGATTATAGTGTAGGTATGACTACTAAAGTGTTATTATGATCTTTTAGGGTTGTTTTTGCGAATTGTCGTGGTAGATAAAAAAAATTTGTCTGGTTATCAATCAATAATGTGTGGTACAATTAGCAATGTGTTTAGTGTGTGTGTATGTGTGTGTGTGTGCCACTGTGTATAGAATATATGCTTAATAATGAGGAGTATTAGGGTTTGAGCGTGTAAAATTTACAGGTTCTGATAGTTAAGGTGGGATACTTGGATATTGGTGTTGCATACTTGCTACATGATTATCCTAAAATGAAGGTTACAGAAAAATATGATTTGTTTCTGATTTGCTACATGGTGTTGTATTGTCTATAAATTTTAATAATTTAGGTATAAAGTTTGATTTTGTTTGCTGTCATTGTGTTAAAGTAGAAACAAATGGTTGTTGATAAATCATGAATTTCGTCTAATAGATTATCTAATGCATACGAGGAAGCTGTGGAGGCCTTTTTAGAGTTTGTGCAAAGTAATAATCCAAAATCAAAGTTATGCCATGTCCTTGTGTAAAATGTAACAATTTGTGTCACCACTCTATTGATAATGTCCGTTATCATTTGTTTGCCCACGGTTTCAAAAAAATTATAAGGTTTCGTCTTTTAGTGGAGAAAAACTTCCTGATAAATCTAGGCCTCCTGACTTTATTTATAATTATACAAGTGATTATAATTATACAAAGAAAATGCTAAATGATGCCTTCGCATATGCTGAGAAATACCCTGATTCATTGAAATCACTTCTTGAAGAATGTGATAAGTCAAGTATAATGGACTTAGTGGATTATTGAATTTCCAACATTTGAAAGGTCAACAAGGTTGGTCTGATGCTAGTTTTGATTGTTTGGTACCTTAAAAGATGTGTTTCCATTAGATAATACAACTCCTAGCTCAATATATGAGGCCAATAAGTTGCTAGAAGGACTAGGTCTAGAATATGAAAAGATTCATGCATGTGAAAATGATTGTGTTCTATTATTGAAAGAACATAAGGATTCTTCTCATTGTCTAGCTTGTGGCGCATCCCATTGGAGGAAAGGTACAAAAATGTTCCTTCAAAAGTTTATGGTATTTCCACACATCCTAAGATTTAGAAGAATGTTTTCATGTGACACCCGGTAAATTCCCAACCCCTTAAACTAAGTAATCAACCTAATAATTAGGTGATTGTAAATATTATGCGCGCCATGTTAGTCAGCGCGTGCATTTGTTATGTGCGCCCTGCGCGAGCGCGCTATGTTAAGAATCAGCGCGGGCACATTATGTGCGCCCGGCGCGAGAATATGTTAGAATCAGCGCGGACATTTATGTTTGCCCTGCGCGAGCGCGCCATGTTAGTCAGCGCGTGCATGTGTTATGTGCGCCCTGCGCGAGCGCACCATGTTAAGAACCAGCGTGAGCATATGTTATATGCGCCATGCGTGAACGTTTTGGCCTTATGTTTTCATGTAACTTAAACGTTATGTTGTCTATGGGTTGACCATCCCGCATGATGCTAAGGCGGGTGCATCCTACATCGTTTATGCGCGTGCGGAAGGGAACTAACCTACCCGCATGGCGGGAACGTTGAGAGCTAGTTTGTCTGAAGCTCCAGGATGGAATTGACTTCAACATGACTGATCACTATGTTGAAATACCAAAACCACCTGGAGAATCTACAAATGAAACTCAAATGTCCCTAACTGCGAGAAGGTTACGCACCTACCCGCAGCAAAGAAATGTTCTACACGCAGGAAGCTATGCGCACCAAGTTATACGCGCAGAACACTTAGTCAAAATGATCAGATTTAAGGAAATTGTCCCCGCCCAAAAGAGGGCGGTTGCGTGTTTCAGAAAACTTCTTTTTACTGTACACTGTCTAAAGCACTGAAAAAGCAAACTGTAAAAGTCAACTGCCAGCCACCCACTCTCACCAACCACAGCCCTGCATGTCCTGTCCATATCAAACCAGAATCTTTAATCTACTTTTCTACTCTTTTTAATAAATAATAATAATTTCCATACCTTATCATCATTTCAAAAGATTACAATTCCCTAAAGCAAGGGATTATGTTCCCTTGAGTTTGCCTATAAATTTGTAGCCTAAATTATCACCCAAAACACACTTCAAAGAACTACAAACTTGCACTAATCTTTTCCCAAGCATCCATTGTTTCCAGCTCCGATCCTGTTACTAGGTAAGCCGAGATTATAACCTTGAGATCTACTTTCCAACCCTTATATCTTGATCTTAATATATATATTTGTTATTTAATCGTATTCTAGACCTTCGATTCCGAGGCCAACACCAAGAAAACCCGAATCTCGATTAATCCCTTAACAAGAACCACAGGTGAGTCTCACAGCCCCATTTTCACTGTTTTCACTATTTTAAACTGTTTTCGGGGCGAGGGACACGTACTTAAATAATGTTTTATCATGGTATACTTACAAGCTAAGCAAACGATTACGTGTTTAAGTTATGTTTCATGATGAGCAATGCGAACAGTTATCTATGGTTTTTCGATGATAGTGCACCAGATTCGAGTAAGTGATCACTTTACCATTGGAACTCTAAGGGTAGGGACTGCTGGTTTGATCCGCCCACTCGTAGGGGTCGCACCTCTTACACAGACGAGTGCCTAGCATGTCACGGGGCAGTACTATGGGATTAAGCCCGCTCGTAGAGGTCGCTCCTCTTACGCAGACGAGCGCCTTGTTTTCCGGCACAACGTCCGCGCGTAACCCGCGGGACGGTATTACAGCATATATTCGCTCGTAGTGGCAGCGCCACTTACACAGACGAGCACAGTTTTCCAGAAGTGTCCGCGCGTAACCCGCGGGACGGTATTACGTTATCTTAGCTCGTAGTGGCAGCGCCACTTACACAAACGAGCACAGTTCCCAGAAATGTTCGCGCGTAACCCGCGGAACGATTTTATCAGAATATGTTGATAGAACTATGTTTTACCAAGCATGTGTTTTAATGATGCTAACAGAATTATGTTTCAGAATGATTATGATGCAATACGATTTATCAAGTTACTAAAACTTGTGAACTCACTCAGTTTATACTGATTCAAATGTTTTTACGTGTCTTTCAGGAGATAGCTAGGTAGCGCATGGAGTCACACTTAGAGCACCACACGCTGAACATCTAAAACAAGCTTTTTGGAAGATTTTGGTTTTATCCCCTCGATGCGCACGGTTACCCGCCGCGCAAGGGGATATGGCGAGGAAATCTTCAGTTTTATACTTGAATGTTTTTTTTTTTGTAATCTTAATCAATGTAATGTATTTGTATTAAACATTTCATGCGCAATGAAAATCTTTGAATGTTTTGCAATGGCTCGTGCTTAAGTATCAATCCCCACTCGTGCGCGCCCGGCTGTTTCCGCCGCTCAGGGCCGGGTGTGACAGATTGGTATCAGAGCACTGGTTATAGCGAACTAGGAAAAGAAGTTTTTAACCTAGACTATAACCTTTGGGGAATCGCATGAATTATTTTTCAAAGAATATTTTCAAAAGAAAAATCACACAAGCATTAAGGCTGCGCCGTTCGAAGCTTTATATGGGCGCAAGTGTAGATCCCCACTGTGTTGGGCTGAAGTGGGCGACAAGCAAATGACTGGTCCAGAAGTGATCCAAGAAACAACAGACAAGATTTTTCAGATAAGGGATCGCCTTAAGGCAGCACGCGACAGACAGAAAAGTTATGCTGATATGAGAAGGAAACCGTTGGAGTTTCAAGTAGGGGATAAAGTACTTTTGAAAGTCTCTCCATGGAAGGGAGTCCCCCGTTTCGGTAAGCGATGAAAGCTAAATCCGCGCTACATTGGACCATTTGAGATCCTGGAGAGGATCGGTCCAGTTGCTTATAAACTCCGTCTACCCGCCGAACTCAGTGGAGTTCATGATACGTTTCATGTATCCAACCTCAAGAAATGTTTATCTGACGAAACGTTGATTTTACCGGTGGAAGAAATTCATATTGACAAACAGCTGCACTTCGTAGAAGAGCCTATAGCAGTAACCGATTGGAAAGAACAAAGGTTGCGCAGAAGCAGAATCAAGTTGGTAAAAGTTCAATGGAACTCAAGGCGTGGGCCTGAATTCACTTGGGAAAGAGAAGATCAGATGCGCATAAAATACCCACACCTCTTTCAGAATATGGCTTCTGCCAGCAACGTCTCCTAAATTTCGGGACGAAATTCGTTTAACGAGGGGAGAATGTGACACCCGGTAAATTCCCAACCCCTTAAACTAAGTAATCAACCTAATAATTAGGTGATTGTAAATATTATGCGCGCCATGTTAGTCAGCGCGTGCATTTGTTATGTGCGCCCTGCGCGAGCGCGCTATGTTAAGAATCAGCGCGGGCACATTATGTGCGCCCGGCGCGAGAATATGTTAGAATCAGCGCGGACATTTATGTTTGCCCTGCGCGAGCGCGCCATGTTAGTCAGCGCGTGCATGTGTTATGTGCGCCCTGCGCGAGCGCACCATGTTAAGAACCAGCGTGAGCATATGTTATATGCGCCATGCGTGAACGTTTTGGCCTTATGTTTTCATGTAACTTAAACGTTATGTTGTCTATGGGTTGACCATCCCGCATGATGCTAAGGCGGGTGCATCCTACATCGTTTATGCGCGTGCGGAAGGGAACTAACCTACCCGCATGGCGGGAACGTTGAGAGCTAGTTTGTCTGAAGCTCCAGGATGGAATTGACTTCAACATGACTGATCACTATGTTGAAATACCAAAACCACCTGGAGAATCTACAAATGAAACTCAAATGTCCCTAACTGCGAGAAGGTTACGCACCTACCCGCAGCAAAGAAATGTTCTACACGCAGGAAGCTATGCGCACCAAGTTATACGCGCAGAACACTTAGTCAAAATGATCAGATTTAAGGAAATTGTCCCCGCCCAAAAGAGGGCGGTTGCGTGTTTCAGAAAACTTCTTTTTACTGTACACTGTCTAAAGCACTGAAAAAGCAAACTGTAAAAGTCAACTGCCAGCCACCCACTCTCACCAACCACAGCCCTGCATGTCCTGTCCATATCAAACCAGAATCTTTAATCTACTTTTCTACTCTTTTTAATAAATAATAATAATTTCCATACCTTATCATCATTTCAAAAGATTACAATTCCCTAAAGCAAGGGATTATGTTCCCTTGAGTTTGCCTATAAATTTGTAGCCTAAATTATCACCCAAAACACACTTCAAAGAACTACAAACTTGCACTAATCTTTTCCCAAGTATCCATTGTTTCCAGCTCCGATCCTGTTACTAGGTAAGCCGAGATTATAACCTTGAGATCTACTTTCCAACCCTTATATCTTGATCTTAATATATATATTTGTTATTTAATCGTATTCTAGACCTTCGATTCCGAGGCCAACACCAAGAAAACCCGAATCTCGATTAATCCCTTAACAAGAACCACAGGTGAGTCTCACAGCCCCATTTTCACTGTTTTCACTATTTTAAACTGTTTTCGGGGCGAGGGACACGTACTTAAATAATGTTTTATCATGGTATACTTACAAGCTAAGCAAACGATTACGTGTTTAAGTTATGTTTCATGATGAGCAATGCGAACAGTTATCTATGGTTTTTCGATGATAGTGCACCAGATTCGAGTAAGTGATCACTTTACCATTGGAACTCTAAGGGTAGGGACTGCTGGTTTGATCCGCCCACTCGTAGGGGTCGCACCTCTTACACAGACGAGTGCCTAGCATGTCACGGGGCAGTACTATGGGATTAAGCCCGCTCGTAGAGGTCGCTCCTCTTACGCAGACGAGCGCCTTGTTTTCCGGCACAACGTCCGCGCGTAACCCGCGGGACGGTATTACAGCATATATTCGCTCGTAGTGGCAGCGCCACTTACACAGATGAGCACAGTTTTCCAGAAGTGTCCGCGCGTAACCCGCGGGACGGTATTACGTTATCTTAGCTCGTAGTGGCAGCGCCACTTACACAAACGAGCACAGTTCCCAGAAATGTTAGCGCGTAACCCGCGGAACGATTTTATCAGAATATGTTGATAGAACTATGTTTTACCAAGCATGTGTTTTAATGATGCTAACAGAATTATGTTTCAGAATGATTATGATGCAATACGATTTATCAAGTTACTAAAACTTGTGAACTCACTCAGTTTATACTGATTCAAATGTTTTTACGTGTCTTTCAGGAGATAGCTAGGTAGCGCATGGAGTCACACTTAGAGCACCACACGCTGAACATCTAAAACAAGCTTTTTGGAAGATTTTGGTTTTATCCCCTCGATGCGCACGGTTACCCGCCGCGCAAGGGGATATGGCGAGGAAATCTTCAGTTTTATACTTGAATGTTTTTTTTTTTGTAATCTTAATCAATGTAATGTATTTGTATTAAACATTTCATGCGCAATGAAAATCTTTGAATGTTTTGCAATGGCCCGTGCTTAAGTATCAATCCCCACTCGTGCGCGCCCGGCTGTTTCCGCCGCTCAGGGCCGGGTGTGACATTTCATCACCAGAAATTGCCCATGACCTAACTTAGTATGGACGAGGATGGGTCAATAATGGTAAGCTAACTCATCTTCGTGATTCCCCTTCTTGGAAGCTTGTTGACAACACGTGGAAAGAATTTGAAAAACAAGATAGGAATATTAGATTAGCCTTGTCTGTTGATGGTATTAATCCTCACAAGTCATTAAGTTCCAAACATAACTATTGGCCCGTTATCCTAATAACGCATAATCTATCCTCTTATTTGTGTACGTCAAGAAAATTCATGATGTTGACTCTATTAATATCAGGGACCAACCAGCTTAGTAACAATATTAATTTCTACTTTGCACCATTGATAGAAGATCTAAAGCTCTTATGGGAAACATGCGTTAAGACATTTGATGCTTATAAGAAAGAGTATTTCAATCTAAGTGCGGTATTACTTTGGACTATAAACGCATATGGTAATATTTCGGGGTGTGTTACCAAAGCTTATCATGCTTGTCCAATATGTTAAGAGAATACTCATTCACAATGGTTGCCAAAGTCCAAAAAAGTATGCTTTCTTGGCCATAAAAGATTTCTCCTACTTGAGCATCCTTTTCGTAAAAGAAAAAAAAAGTCTTGAACAATCAACAAGAGAGTGATATTATAAAAACTCCATTATCAGGTGAAGATGTGTACGACTATTTGCGGGGTTTGAGAACACATGGGGTAAGAATAAAAAGTCAAAGGAAACGCTAAAGAAGAAAATATCAAAGAAGAAAAAGTCAAAGAAGAAAACCTCGAATGAGAAAAAGTTAAAGAAGGAAAAAGAAAGTATCTATGAGAGAACGCGGGTCATAAATGTGTGTCACAATGTCTGCAATTAATGTGTGTCATTAAACATGACACTCGGGTACATGTCATTTTTTATGTATGATCGGGCTATTAACTATACGTATTTGCGTGCTATCTGTAGCATTTAATGACACGCAATGTGTGTCATTAAAAACATTTTTTCTAGTAGTGCATCCATCCATCCATCCATCCACCATCCATTGATCCATCCATCCAACAATCGATAATAATACAAACATATTGTTTTAATAATACAAACATATTATTAGAAAAACAAAATAATTAGTAAAGCACATGCATATAAAACAAATAGAAAGTGAAAAAAAAAATAGTTTTAATAATTATATATTTTAATTTAATCATTAATAAAAAATAAATAAAGTTATTTTAACATTTAGCAAGGACATTTCGTCGTAATAGAGTGATTTATTTATTATTATTATTATTATTTATTATTTATTTTTTCTTTTTATTTATTTATCAACCAATAATAAATATATTTAAAAAAAGTTAATTTAAGTTATAGCGAAAACAAGTCGTCGAAACAAGGTGATTTATATATTTTCTATTTTTTTCTTTTTGTTAATTTATCAACCAATAATATAAAAATAAAAAAAAGTTAATTTAAGATATAACGACAAGTCATTGAAAAAGGGTTTCAAGTTAGCGGTCAATTTTGCAAATCCCTCCAAAACTTTGGCCCACCCTGTATCAACGACATGTCGTCGATATAGGGTAGAAAAAAGCAGAAAAGTTTAAACAATCCTACAAAAATCATTGAGAACAGGTTAGTTATAGCGACGACCTTTGTGATCAATATAGCCTTAGTCGCTACATGATTGCGTGTTGTAGTGAACCCCTAGTAAAAAAAGGTAAGTAAATCTACTCTAATTGTTATACCCATTAAATAAAATAATAATTAAAAAAATAATAAATAAATAAACCTATGTTCCAATTGCATCTCTCACTCATCTCTCTAAAAAAAACGTTCTTTATTTGGTGAAAAAGTTTTCTGTAGGATGTTAATGTAGATTTATTAATCAAGCGCTTAAATGGCATCAACGATGGAGGACTAGCAAAACATTGGTTTTCGGTGTGAAATTGGTTGGAGTAAACTCATATGTAACAATCAATTTTTTTTATATTTTCAATTTTATACACAATGTAATATATGTTATAATAATCACGTAATATAAAAATTAAACAAAAGAAAATTAGTTTACGTACGAGTTATGTCACTGTTACTAATCAAAAAATAGTTTTTTGCTAAGAATAACTACGTTATATAATAAATGTTTCAGATTGTATATCTAAGAATTAAACTATACAAATTAAACAAGAAAATGATACTGAAATTTAAGTATGAATCTGAATGAAAAATAGTTTAAAAATCATGTTTCTTATATATTCATGTATACTAAGAGCACTAACTGTTGTAAAATTGGTTGTAAAAATATTGAGATGTTTTGGACCAACAATTCGACAAACATGATACCAACGATAAAGCTTGACCCTGTATATTATATGTAAAGTGCAAACAATGAATAACATATCGAAGTAGGTTGTGATATGTACCAGTTAATGTTTTCCATGGAGATTTTGTGTTATCAGATCTCTGAGTTCTGACCAAGGAGACCGAACAGATTAACGGTAACAAGTAGACGAGGTAGCACCTGAGGTTCCACATTCCCGGAAAATGTACACGTTGGCAGAGTGGCAAATACTGAAGTTCTCGTTGACGAGACTTTTTGGAAATGAGTGGTTTTTGTTTTAAAGTCTCGAAACCTATAATGCTTTGTTATATAAGAAAGTGGATGTGACAAATAATGGAATTGATATTTTTATTTGTGGTTTACAAAGATAATGACAAACCAAGCTAGCATTGTCACTTTAAGAATGATTGGAAAAGAAATAGTGTATCCAAGAAAGAAATTTTATCGGGATGTATAACGGGTAGTTTGATTAGGAATATAACACGATTGCACAATTGGTTTTTGGTGATCTCTCTCTCTCCCTCTCTCTCTCTACTTGGTTGTTTTTCGTCGGCTAGACCAGAAGCTTCTCTCTCTCTCTCTCGGCCGTTTCTTCTCTTAGATCAGATGCACCATCTATGGGATTCTAAAGTACTGTTTGGTCGTAAATGCCTTTTGGAGCTTGGCATACGAGTTGACTTCTTTCCAAAACGACTGGGCCGAATTATCGGTTCCAATTCATCAAGCCAACATGAAAGTTATTTGAATGATTCGATATCATTTTATTTTATTGTCTAAAAAGTAATATATATTAGGTTACGTACAATACAACCCATGTAAGTTATTTGAATGATTCGATATCGTTTTATTTTATTGTCTAAAAAGTAATATATATCTGGTTACCTTACAACCCATGAAAGTTATTTGAATGATTCGATATCATGTTATCTTATTGTCTAAAAGTAATATATATTAGCTTACCATACAACCCAATAAGTATTGGAGATACAAATATTCAAATAAAGGAAATGGGAAACGTTTAGTCTAATCCATAAACAAAACTCATAACAAATATTATACATTAAACACAATATAATACTATTTGAGAAATTTGAAATTTGTATCATATAAAGCTAAGAAAATAATTTCCATATGATATATGTTTAACTTAACATTTATAATTCGACGAACTGTAAACTAATTACTTTATCATCATAAACAAAAACACAAATACGAATATAAGATGGACGTTTGTTGTGCTAAATATTTTTCTACAAATAAGGTTCAAAACTTAAAGTGGCCGGTCGCTACGAACATTAGGAACCACGTTCTTGTGGGTCAGCCTTACTTTGAAAGAAGTCGTCGTCTTCCTTAAATGGACACTAATTTTGTACGCCCTTCCCGTGTCATTCCCCTTTCGTTGTGGTGGACAAATTAATCACTACTTTGCAACTATTTTACTGTTAATATTAATAGTATATTACAGTTATGGACCCTGTGGTTTGGATTGTTTAACCCTTTGAATCCAAAATTAAATTTTGACGTATCATGCCATTTGGTGCCTTGCTAACCTCATCCCTTTTGTTCTGTCAAAATCTGATCACATGCCCCCGAAATGAAGGGCATTTAAGTCTTTTTATTCCAAAACCCTAAGAAAAACAAATATATAGTTAATCCAAAATTACTATTACTAATATATATAAATTAGGACTTTGGTGTCGCAAGTGTTACTTGACGACACCGTATTAGTCGGTGACTTTGTTATTTTTTTGGTATATTGGTTTTTATTAATCACAACTATTTTCTTTTGGTCACTACTGGTCCCAACTAATGAATTGGCTATGTCTAGTGTCCTATCTTATAGTCATGGCTCCGATACCAATCTGTAATACCCCGGCTAAAGTGAAAATGCCCGAGTGTGACGTACAGATTGTTAAAAACACATATGACACTATTAAGTGACAATATTATCGTTAATTCATTAATACTTTAAATACGCAGTTTAAACAAGTAATACAAGGAAAATAAATAAAACAAGCAGTGTGTTCATTTGTTTGAATAACCTAAGTCTAGTATCTTCATCGTGTGTCATCTTATACTAACTGTACCTGTAGCATATGTATAAAATAATGCCAATTATATAAATAGTTGATGAGTTCACACAGTTTGATATAATACGTTAAAAAACATACAATTCTATGAAACTTGTGAGATGTATAACTACAGCGCATGCAAGGGTTCTTTACACTCGAATCAATGGTCCTTAGTGTAAAGAACAAATGAAGGTCATATCCATTTGGTAACAACCAACGTACTCGGATATTCAGGTCCCTTTTCCACTTGATACAATTGAACTGAGTGCAAAGGGGGGCGTATGATCATACTTATTGAGGCAACCATTTGAAATCAACACACGTTACAAGTAAGCAAGTAAACACACAAGTCCATGTAGTGAATTGTAGTCTGTAAGCAAAAGCGTAAATATATGAAGTTGGTAGGATACATAAACTACCCCAAAAAATATGAAAACATTTAAAAAAAGGGGTGTAAGAAATTCACCTCGAAATCGAAGATAAACATGCAATTAAAAGCCGAAAGCACGATAACAAAACCAGAGCAACCAAAAGTGCGTAAAATAATCCAAAATGAGTGACTTCTCGAACTATAAGTAAAACAAAAACAAAATCTAACTAACGAGAATGAAAAAGTTGTAAATATTTTGTTAACAGGATTTAAGCATTATTTTAATATATGTTATTCACATATGGCATTTTTATATTTTTAAGTTTTAATGGAGTTTAACGATTTAATATCATTTTAATATTATTACTAACGCTATTATAAGACTTAAAGTGTTTACAAGGCACATATTTTTATCTCGAACAATAATTGTATAAATGGATTAAAGCTAATGAATTATCCATCTAATGTTCTATAAACTATCTTTAACGGATTAAATTATTTTAATACCATTTAATTAATAGTTTATAAGAGAACTTTAATATGTAATGCCCGTAAATTTCGTTAATCGGCTCGATCGTTTATAAATGTTTGTCAAAAAGCCGGGGTTTTATCTTTCTAATTTAGAGCCTTGTAATACGTTTTAAAAGTCCGTTTGTCCATCCTTTTTCCCAAAACATCCCCTCTTACGACTTAAAGTATTATATTAGTTAAACATAGCTACAATATTGCCCTTTAAACTTTACTAACCTTTTGAAAATTTAAGAAATAGTTACAACATTGACCTTTTAACTTTTAGTCATATATCCTTTTAAGTTTCATTTTTAACCCAACTTCCACCAACGATTTTTAAACATTCAAAATTTATTCATATGTTTATATTTCTTTTTAAATTACGCCATAAAAGCGATCGTCTTTTTTTCTCTTTAATTTGAGTATGGTATTGCTATAGTTGTTTTTAGTTAAAAAGAATTAACACTTTATGTATCGGTGTTTGCGACCTGGTTTTGATAGTTTTTAAATTAAACCGTGAGCCAAAACATTAGTAGCGGTTTTTTGTCATCGAAAACCATAACCGAACCATTGAAAATTGAAACCGAACCATTACCATCGGTCTGTGTTTCCCGCTGCATCGCACGGGCACCCGTCTAATATATATATATATATATATATATATATATATATATATATATATATATATATGGGAGATTTCAATTAAGAACCCTTTGAGTTTTAAGAACTCGAAAGAACTCAGTGTAACGATTTTTTTTTTTTTTGAATTTTTTTTACACATGCGTAATATATGTAAGTTACATACACGTAAAAAAATTACAGAATTTTTTACGCACCAAGTCGACTTTTTACATATGCGTAACGGACGTAAAAGTTAGTGTAACCACTTACATATTTATTCTCTCTCCTACTTTGACTTTTTTGCCAGATTTAATCTCAATCACATATTCTAATTCATTTAATTAAATATGTGGCCTAGAATTGAGTTCTTAAGTTCTTAAAACTTAACATGGTTCTCAAAATATCCCTCCCCTATATACATACATACATACATACATACATACATATATATCTAAATAATAAATATGAGACTAACACGGGCGAGGCCGTGATACAATGCCGAACCATGCATCCTTAGCGTGTGTTCGATGAACACGAGCTAATGGGTCCAGCAAAGAAGACGTTTTGAAGCTGTACAAGTATCCTTTGCCTACTCTAAAAGATCATGGAAAGCATAGTACTAACAAAATAGTTGAGGCATTCAACAAGTTTGTTCGAAAACCTGTTGAGGTTCAACTACCAGAAGATGGATGCTTAGAGTACGAGACCGATTGAAGATAAAGACGAAGCATAATACTAAATAGTAGAGAGAGATTGTTAGGCCATATTTTGTATATTAAATCTTTTGTATTGTCTTGTTTATTTATGTTTATATATAATCGTCTTTCATCTTAGCATCCATGTTTGGGCCTAAGGCAATTTGTAAGTAAGCCCATGGGCCCATGGAAATAATATAAAGTGAATGAGACTTGTACTATAAATAGTGCAAGCTTCTCATTCAACTTAACCTTTTGCCATGCTTATACCTTATCTTATCCAACAACTCTTCCACTTTCTCTCTTAACTTCATTTCTCGGCAAATAACCAAACAACAACAAGATCCGATATCTTGGTTACTTAGAGGTGATTTCCGCTAGCCTCTAAGGAGATTGATCCAAGAACTTTGTTGTTTGATCCCGATCATAGGACCTATAGCAAGTTAAAAATTGAAAATGACTCAAAACAAGAAATGATTTTAATATAATATGGTCGCAAGTTTGTAAATGGCGAATGCAAAAACGGTGTCAAAACAAAGCAGGGCGCAAAATGAGAAGCTGTCGCAAATGCTTGTGGTTTTTCGATTAAGAACGAAAAGAAACAAAACAAAAAAAATGTAACAATTACTGACGAAAATGATTACAAAATGAAAACGAATTGAATGAGCAAATCAACTAGCCATTGTGACTTAACTTTGCTTATAAGATTGATACTCATTTGCCTTATAACGAGCTGTTTTGAAACTAACATCCAACCTTCCAAGTCATCACCTTCAGCCCCTCTAGTCACACCAGCTGTGCAAACTGAATCACAGCTTCATTCAATCACTTTAGACAAATGCCTATTTTACCCCTGAACCTTATAAACTCTTAAACAAAGCCATTGACCACTGTTGACTCGGTCAATGTCCAACACTTAAAGTGACAATGCTAGCTTGGTTTGTCAGTATCTTTTCCTACCACAAATATCAATTCCGATCATTTGTCACACCCCCTTTTTTAAATGACAATGCATTGTAGGTTCCAAGACTTAAACCAAGACCACCCACTTCCCAAAAGTCTAGTCAACTAGAGCTTTAGCTCTGGGATCTGATAACACAAAATCTCCAAGGAAAACATTAACGGGTATATCACAACATACTTCGATATGTTATTCATCTTTTTTTACTTTACGTATCAGGTTAAGCTATCATCAACAATCGTGTCTTGTTGGTCCAACAGTGGAAGGATTCATGAAGATAGTTTTAGTGAAAACATAATTCAGAGGAATATGGAATTGTTTAACGATCAGTTGATATTTCTTGGGCTCCATCCTACCTGCCCCAGCTATACGAATTGTATGCGCCATGCGACTCGTATAGATGTCAGATCTTGTATAGTGTCACTGACCAGCTTACGTCTTGTATAGGCATTACCAATCGTATGACCTATAAACATTTTACTAAATACTTTTTTAAAATGTTTTTCAAATTTATTCTTCAATCACACTAGACAATCAAGAGAATACAAACAACAATATTTTGATTTTAATCAACGTTAATATTACATACAACCAAATTGTAATAAAAAAAATAATTTTTGAGTAGCTGGTCAATGATCATATATGTTATCTTTGTTGTTGAAAATATGAGATTTGTTATTGAACCATATACGGATTTTAGGGAGATATAAGAATTGTATTACTTTCGACTCATATTGGTTCAGTTGTCTAATTTTATTACAAAAGAAATATAAAAAAAATTATTATAATTTGAGAATCATACTTTTTTATACATAGGATTTTTTAAACATTCGAGTCGCGTATGCTTATATTACTCATATAAGGTTATAATACTCGCGTAGACCTATACTACTCTATTTGTACTGCTCGTATAGGCCTATACAACTCGTTCCATACTATTCATATGAGACTATATATGGTTATACGACTCGTATAAAAGTTACGTCAACCACAATTCTAACAAGTTCATCCGGTGTCTAATACCGAAAAAGTCATCCGAATCCGTACGACTCATATAGTTTCGTCAACCACAATTCTAACAAGTTCATATGGTGTATGGTACCGAAAAAGTCATCCGTATTTGTACGACTCATATAGAGTGTGTTTGGATAGTGGGCTAGGGTGATGGTATGATAGGGTCGGTGAGTTAAGAGCAGAAGAGGAGAAATCTAAACAAAATTGAGCATGAGAAGTTAAACCACCGGGACTGTGGTTGAACATCCAGCATGATGCGTTTTACCGCCAGCATAATTTGAGCATGAGAAGTTACGTGTTGGCTGCTTCAAGAAAATTTGGAATTAAATACATATCATCACCTGAAGTCAATTTTCTAACAAGTATTGTGAAAAGGTTCAGTCCAAAATCAACCAAATTAGTTTTTCGGTTTCTTGGAAAGGATGATATCGAGCCTACAACCAACCAAACATATCGTCATCTTTTGAGGAACCTGACATTTATCACAACATTTGCCCAAGGAATTATTGTTCCTAAATCGTATATATGGCCTGTTGGAAGTGATTTCAAAATGATGCTCCACTCCCGTATAATTACAGTTATGACCCCGTACGAGAGTATCTTCAGTATGTTGACAATGGTGTGTTTTCTGTTGATGGTGTGCTTTCTGATAACCCAATAACCCCATCTGCAGCATTCGGTAAGTCATCAACATGATTATATTTCTTTGTTCTTGTTGCTAATTTCTATGTAATTCTACAGATTGTTTATCCAACTTGGGGAATAACCACACTCAAAACAAAACCTTTGATCATATCATATGAAGGAGCAAGTGGTGATTACCCCGGGGTGTACTGATTTGGCGTATGAAAAAGCTGTTAATGACGGTGCAGATATTATCGATTGCCCTATTCAAATAACAAGCGATGGGATACCTATTTGTTTAGGTTCAACTAACCTCCTTGATAGAACGAATGTCGCCCAGTCAGAATTTACTAATATTATAACCATCCCTGAACTTCAATCTGGTGCTGGAATATTTACATTCAGTCTCACATGGGACCAGATTAAGACATTACAACATAAGTATTATACTCGCTAGTTTTATATCATCAACGTACTGGTTTTTCTTATTTTCTTATTGTTTTTTTAATATTTTAGCTGTAATTTACACACCGTATACAAACTACACGTTACCAAGAAATCCAAGGGCTGTTAATGATGGCAACCTTTCAAGACTATCCGACTTTTTGGACTTTGCTAGTAATGCTACTTCAGTCTCTGGTGTCTTGATCAACATTAAGGTGAGTCACATGATGACCGTCTCGTTATTTCATTTATCTAATAACTCACACGAAAGTGATACCATTTTTGTTCTTATAACTTGCAGAATGCAGCTTACTTATCTGCTAAGCAGGGATTGAGTGTAACAGATGCTGTTATGGACGTTTTGAATAAATCTACAATAAATAAACAAGGAACAAAGAAAATCTTGATTCAGTCATCAGATAGTGCCGTTCTGAAAATTTTCAAGGCAAGAAGCAACAGGCATGAGCTTGTTTATGAAGTTGATGAGAATATACGCGATGTCCTAAATTCAACAATTGCAGATATCAGTGAATTTGCCAATTATGTTATTATTGGGAAAGAATCTGTGTTTCCTAGAAACAGTCGCTTTCTTGGTGATCAAACTGATGTTGTTGCAAAGCTTCACGCTTTTAATCTCCCAGTGTATGTACAATTTTTTAATAACGAGTTTGTTTCACAGCCATGGGACTTCTTTTCAGACCCGTATGTCGAAATTAACTCGTACGTAAATGGAGCTGATGTTGATGGTGTCATTACATCTTATCCAGCTACATCTTCCAAATACAGAAGTAAGTTCATTTATATTGTTAACCTAGCTTTTTGAGGTCAAAATCATTAGTTTTATAAGTTAGAATTCACATTGCTATTTAACACAATTTTGAAACTTTTAGAACACTCATGCTTTCAGTCTACTAGTTATATGCTATTTTGACTTTCCAAGCCAAACCACATATATATTTATGGGTTTCTTGATCATAATTTCTTCGTGTTAATTTTGGTGGAATTTAGGAACCGTTGTCTAGGATTACCAGCAGATCAGAGACCATCATACATGAGTCCAGCACTGCCTGGTCAATTATTCTCGTTCATGACACCTCAATATTTCCCACCAGCTGAAGCTCCTAATCCTGTTTTGGAAGATGCTGACGTGGCTCAAGGACCCATACCACCTACAAGACCATCTGCGCCATCTGGAAATAGGACAGCAACATCACCACGGGCTTCACCAAGTGATCAGCCACCTAAAAGTGTGGTGCAGATTCTGTTTTCTGTTGTGGCTGTTGTTGGTACAATTATACTGGTGCTTTGAGGGGACAAATATACAGTCATTTGGTTCTATACTCCGATTCATGTTTAATGAGTCCTGGGCTAATGCAGGACTGCTTGTCTTAAGAATACTGAATCAGTTGATTGATTGTTGTATAAATGTATAATATGTGTAAGTACTGATATATTTTTGGTGTGTAAGCTATATATATATAAGCAAGCCAATGGCTTGTTATTTGTAAAATAGATTATACTTGTATTATACTAATAAACCCTAACAATAAACTAATTATAAATATAATTAAAAAAATTCTTCAAAAGTTTGAGCATAAATGTTATTAATCCCCACTTGTTACATATAAAGTTTGGAAACAACGCTCATGTTACATCTTAACGGAGGAGAGCCCTCAATAGGCCTACAGTCCATATACTAATAAATCCTAAGAGTAAACTAATTATAATTAGCAACTTTTCTAGAGTTTGGAGCATAGATATTATGCATTTGCCTCACTTGTTAATAATAAAATTTGAAACACTCATGTTGCATCTTAAATTGTTGCTGGCATCTAGAATCTGAACAGTTATAACTTAAACTGGAACATGGTGGCGATTTGTTAGAAAACGACCGCAATCTCAAGTTGGAACACAAGTAGAAAACTAGAACACCCATGCTGCATCTTGAATAGTTGCCGGAATCTAGAATCTAAACAGTTTAAGATTCATTTGGAATAATAGCTGGGCTCCACAAAATGATAAATTGTTTTACTTGGAGAGCGGCACTAGATAGAATATCTGTAGAAGCACTTCAAAAGAGGAGAGGGGGGGGGGGGGGGTAAACGACAATTCAAGTGTACGTTTAATGTGCGGCAATAAAGTGGCATATCTAGTTTTTTTTTCATGATTGGGGCTAAATATGGTTAAGGTTAATTAATGATTTCATTAAGAAACTGCCTCTAAATCGGTCGGAGGTAGAATATGTTTGGTTCACTTAAAAGACACATGTTAATGGTTTATATAGCCTTAATATGTTAGTTTTAGAAATATACTAAACCCATTCCCATTGCCTCTTAATGGCTCAACACAAGGATGCCAAACGATCTCTTAGACAGCTTGAGTCATAGTGGGTTGGGTACAAAAAGTATTAGTCACACATAACTTTATGAGTGTCAAAGGATTTAACCTTAATTGACTCATTCAGAAAGTTTCTGAAATTTTCAATCACTGTCACTACTAATAAACAACTTATAGCTACTGAAATAAAACAAATATAATTTGAAGAAATAAAATAAAAATATCGAAATAAACGTCTATCATATAGATGAGGATAACTAGTGACAACTTAGGGCTTCTAAGAGGTTGACACTTCAAGCCGGCCTACCAACTATACTTCATAGATGAGAATAAACTTGAAATCATCAATTCAACAATGAAAGTATATAAATAAATAAAATCATATTCAATTCAATTTGCAAAAAAAATCAAACTGTGATGCTGTATCATGATTCATATAAAGAAAAATGCAATTATAAACAATCTGAAACCTAGACACTATTTTGTTATGGTATATACAAATCATCACCATCACCACCACCACCACTACCATCATCATAAATCTCATTAATAACAAAGCTATGGTAGGGTTTTAGGAGGGCAGGATGTAGATATCCTTACCTCTACCCCGTAAGAACGGAGAGGCTGCTTCCAGTGAGAACCCCGGTCAAGCATTGGACATAAGGCACACAGCACACAACCATCGGCCGATTGGTGCACGTACCATTGTCTTTCGGCTATCAACGTCACCACATGATGTCTGATTAACATTCCGCCACTTTTAACGCTATTTTCACGAAATTAGTAAAATATCGTCAAAATAGTGCAAATTCACACACATATATATACATGGTTATACAAATATATTTAACAAATCAAGAAGACTGATTCCAACTAAAACAACTAAGGAACAATAAAACACCCTACGGAAAACTTAGCAACCTCCAATTTCAACTTAGAATTCCTCACCATTACAAATCTGATTGAAGCTATTTCAACCTATGAATCTGCAGTTAAACAACCCTGATGTAGCGTTGTGATTCTGTGAACCCGTGTTGGTCGAATAAACTGAACCTTGAGAGAGAGATGGGAATTAAATTAACAAAATAGGCTTGAAAATGGGGCTTGGGCTATTAACAATATCAAAAAGGCCCAGTTTTATTTAATCAAAGTTTATGGGAACAATATATTGATGGGCTAAAGTCCGGTAGAGGCCTTCTTACCCTCGCCTCAAGAAAAATACACCCCTGGCGGCGGGGCTGGCGGTATATCAAGTTATCAACTAAGGAGCTCATCACTTGTTATTCTAACCTAATAAAAGTATTAGTTTGGGTTATCCTAGAAATGATTATAAAGATGAGAGTATTCTTCTCTAAAATTATGTGATGAAGATTTGTAAATTATAAGGTATGCTTATGAGTGGTTATAAGTAGACGAGAGAGAAAATGTTATATGTGAAAATTAAATTTAGGGTTTTACTGTTCATACCGTATAATTTTTTAATATATTCTAAAAGTGGTTGTGAGTGGAGGAAAGAGAAAAGATAATGATAAATGTATAAAAAAGATTATTTAATATTTAATTAAACAGCAGAGAGAAAAACAGTTATTTTTATTATAATTATATGATATATATATATATATAGATATATGTTAGGGAATGAGTTGGGAATGCTCGATATGGTTGGTTGTAGGGCATCATCCTTTCCAAGAAACCGAAAAACTAATTTGGTTGATTTTGGACTGAACCTTTTCACAATACTTGTTAGAAAATTGACTTCAGGTGATGATATGTATTTAATTCCAAATTTTCTTGAAGCAGCCAACACATAACTTCTCATGCTCAAATTATGCTGGTGGTAAAACGCATCATGCTGGATATTCAACCACAGTCCTGGTGGTTTAATTTCGTCCGCGACATAGTCTAACAGTAAGAATTTTGGAAGTCATGTTCTAGCTTATATAGTCAATTCAAGTTTGTTTCTTGAGCTCTTAATTTCTGAAAAGTACATTTGTTCCAAAAGGTCAACAAAAACTTTACTTTTCTTCTTTTATTTTTCTTAATAGCAATATTTAGAGCTGTCAATTTTCGATTAAGACGCATTGATATCCATTAATGAACTCACGAATGAACCAGTAATTGTGTTTTTTTCTCATAATTTTCATAAAACTGAATTCATAAAATTTATATTTATTTATAAAGTTGATAAACGGTTTGTAAATTTATAAATATATAACTTATTAAACATGCTACACTTAAACATGATGCTTTATCACAGCATATAGTTTATATTTTAATTTTTTTCAATATATCAAGAACATCGTATTAATAAAAAGACAGAATTACAGATATGTTTGTACTGAATTTCGCTTATTATTCTTTATCTTCAAAATTGATTTGTTTTGCCTTTAGGTTTCTAAATCCAATAGCATTTATCCTTTAGCCCTAATCCCGTTAAATTTCATTTTTAAGTTAGGCCATATGCTTTGCACATGAGGGTAAATTGGTAATTTTACCTATCTAATTGAAAACATTATAATAAATAAAAAAAATAAATTTAAAAACTCATCACTCTCTCTTTCTCGACCACCCCCATCACCACCACCACCACCGTAAAAACAACCACCACAATTACCAGAGTTGAAACAGTTTATTAACCCGTCAGCCAAATAACATGCCTGATATTCTTCTTCCTTGAAACCCTAACTGTAATAACATATACCGATTTGTGATTGCAAGTTAGGGTTTTGAAATCCCCTAACTGATTTTGCTAAAACAAAGCCCTAGTGTGAATATGATATAATCCTATCCTGGTCACCAAATCCCTATCCCAAATCGTTGTTGTTGGGAGCAATTAACCATGAATTACACGGTGCCGAAGACTTTGTGTCGGCGTCGACTAAAGCCCCAAACTTGTTTTAAATTAAACCCCACAGGCAATCGGTTAGATTTCGATTCCAATTTTGGTGCGGAATCAGTTGAAGGTGTCAAGCTCATTTTAACTAGAAATCGGCACCTGCAACCACCACAAATATCCACCGATGTTGCAACACACATCCGCCTCCTTCTTTGGCTTTGATTTTCCATCGCCTGGTTAAAGCTTCAACGATGGAGACGGTTGTTGTAGTGGCTGCGATAGGGTTTAGATTTGGTGTGGTGTGGTAGTGAATGGCGGTGAAGGTGTAAATGGTTAGGCCTGGTGGTTGTGTTGGTGGTAGCAGGCGGGGGTTGGTTGTGGCTGGAGGTTAGAGGTAGCTACGGCAGGTGTGCTAAGTTGGAGTGAGGTAGAAGAAGAGATACGTGATGGGTGTATATATATTTTATATTAAGTTTTTAAATTTGTTTTTGTTATTTATTTATTTATTTTTTTATCTTGCAATTTCACAATTTCAAATAGAAAAGCAAATGTTTAGATTACATCGAAACAAAAGGCAAGCAGACAACAAGCTGCGCCGCTACTCCTTTTTGTATTGCAAAACCCAATCTTTTAAAAACTACATTTGCTTATCTTGAAGTCATAACATTACTATGCATGACCCGCTGAACACGGGTAAGTAGCTCCATAGCTTCAGCCGCGAGAAAACCAAAAATGTCAAAAGCAAAAGGAATAAATACATGTTGGTTTTCAAGACACGCCTTCTCATGTTTTGCCACCTTACCTGAAGCAGCTTTTAATGCAACTTGATCAACTACGAAACTACTACTCCTTAAGCCCACCAAAGGGGAAACCCCTGTTAAATCCACACACACGTGTTTTCCTCCTATCCATCCAAACACCAAAATGTCAGCCGATCGAAGAGATAATCTTCCTTCCGATGGGTATGGCACATGACCTATGGCTAAAGGACAAGCGTTATTGGATTTGAAAACGTGAAGGACAAAACAGAACAATTTCTTAGATAAAGTACAATGAGTGAAATTGAGTATAAACATAAATTTCATCATTTAAGTTTACGTTAAATTGTATTTTTTTTAAACTTAACTAATAAGGTTATTTGTTTGAAGATTTGTAAGACATTTGGTCCTTTTCACTAATCGTCGTTAACCTTTTCCGTTAATGAGGTGTAAAATGACCTAACAACCACTACAACAAAATAGGCCTATTTCATAGGCAATTATTGTCTCTATATCCCCAGTTTGTCGTCGAGATAGCCCGTATCGACAACATGTCGTTGATATAAATTTCATCGCAACTTCTTTGTCATGAAAGTTGAAAATTTTCGTCCGGATAAGCCATCCATCGATCCATCACTAGTAGAAAAAAAAAGCTTTTAATGACATACGCACTATGGCATGCGGTGATTTATAACGCGCAAATATGCGTGTCATTAAAAAAGTTATATTTTTCAAAAATTATAAGATTTATGACACTTATTTTTGTACATCATAGAACCAATGTCATAAATTAAAAAACAAAACATGCGTGTCATATTTGCATGTCATCTTGAAATCAAATAAAAAATAAACACCAGCCCATCCTCCCAAGTAGCACCCAACACACTTTATCATTCGGTAACTTTCCCTCACAATTGAACATCGATCTTTTCCATCAGTGAACGATCTTCACCATCTGTCAACTTCAACCAACGATCTTCACCATCAGTCCCACTACACCACCATACGCCATCTTGCGTTCAGCCCACAATTTTGTTTTTGGCACACGATAGCATCTAGGGTTTGCTTATTTGAAGTAAAATTTTCGTTTAACTGAAGGATTATTTGCAAGAGTTCAACTACTGTGAGGTATGTGCCTTCAATGTTACTTTGTTCTACTACTAATTTCACCTTCAATTTCATCTAGGCTTTTAATGGATTGTTAATTTTCTTTTTTAAATATTTGTGACGATTATTAAAAGGTATTGGACTTATTTGACTAGATTATGGAGTAGGTATGACTATTAAAGTGTTATTATGATCTTTTAGGGTTGTTTTTGCGAATTGTTGTGGTAGATAAAAAAAACTTGTCTGGTTATCGATCAATAATGTGTGGTACAATTAGCAATGTGTTTTTGTGTGTGTGTGTGTGTGTGCGCCACTGTGTGTAGAATATATGCTTAATAATGAGGAGTATTAGGGTTTGAGCGTGTAAAATTTACAGGTTCTGATAGTTAAGGTGGGATACTTGGATATTGGTGTTGAATTCTTGCTACATGATTATCCTGAAATGAAGGTTATAAAAAAATATGATTTGTTTCTGAGTACATTCATTAGTAAATGACACATTTTTACAATTACAGCATTAAAATGTTTTTACACCTGCATGCTTATAAATTACCGAAAGGTACTTGTCACTCGACCGTATCTGTAACTATGGTCATATTACTTATTGGCTAAAACTTTTCCAATAAATAATTTGTAATAGGCCATTAGTCAAACCTTGTATACAAAACCCCACAATACTAGTAGTAACCATTCCGTAACTTTATAGAGATTTAATCACTGCAACATAATTGAAACCTTTTAAAAATATTTTGAAAGCATTTGGACTATTTGCCATGAGTTTAATAACTTTTAAAAATCATCATGACAATATTAGAAAACTAATTATCTCACGCAAATGTGAGTTGTACAAAACTCAAATGCCTCACCTTGCAAGTTTATAATTTACAATCCTTCTGCTAATTAAGCACCTAGATTAACCCACTGTAGTGTGTGTGTGTGTGTGTATAAACCGAAAATCTTTAACGATAATCACGAGATTGAGAACTTTACACTATAGCTGAGATTTGGATTCGTGTACTAAAGTCTCGATCAATCGGATAAGGTAGTTGAAGGTACACAAGGTATTATACCAACACTTATACCATAACAAAGTGTGAGAGAACAAAAGGAAATGAGCGAAGAATGAAGCTTGGATCACCTCCCATTTATAGCTGAGTTTTAGGTCAATCGCGTATTGCGACGACCTTAACATAAGGTCATCGCATAGCGTGATGGCTTTATAGCCTTGCTGAGTCAGCCCTAGCTATGCCACGTGGCAGGCAACGTGTCATTGCTGCCTAGCCTCCACGTCACGTATAACGATGGGTCAACTGAGAACCCGCCATGTATCGCAATGAACAAAAAAAATTATGGATAATAATAACCCTTCGTGTATCACAACGAGGCCTATCTCCACCCGTTGCGTAGCGTGATGGGAATAAAAATTTGATTTCCACCAAAAATACTAAGGCAGCTCTCAAGCGGCTCGCGGTGATGCGAGAAGTGTACAGTGCACCATCAAAGCGCCACATTGCTCCTATCGCATTTCGCCCGAGCCCGTGTGTTTCGGGTGCTTTGCACCCTCTCTAAGACCACTGAGTATGTCTTTTCATACAAGAATATTATCAATGTGAGCATCTTCCTTATAAAGAGCTTACAAGTTATTCTCTTTAGCAATGTAGGACAAGTTCTATTTTCTTATTTTTACCCATGTGGAATAACTCCACTTTCATCTTTCACCAACGTGGGAGAAACCCACCTTCCTATAACTTCAAAGTGGGATATTCCCATATTCTTATTTCATATTCTCCATCATATAGTTTTAAATTAATTTTGGTCCTTTGTCTTTCCTTAATTGTCAAATTTGGACCGATATTTAAGGATGTTACATCCTCCCCCCTTGGGATGAATCTCTTCCTCAAGATTTGTTTATCTAAAGTGTGGGTATTCTAACTCTTGTTAACTCTAAGGGTATGTTTAGTTGGAGGTAATGGAATGAAGAAGGAATGAAATGTGAGAAGGAATGGAAATGAACAATGGAATGAAATGGATCATTACATTCCTTTGTCTTGTTTGGTTAACCTATAGGAATGAAATGAATTATTATTTTATGTTGTTTGGTATCCAAAAAAATTATAGGAATGAAATAGAAATAATAAAAACACTCCTATCTCAATATATAAATATTTTTACCAAAAAAAAAAAACTACATTGGTGACGGTGGTGGTAGCTCCGGTGACAAAAATGGTGGTGGCGATGGCGACGGTGGTGCTGGTGGTGGCGGTCAAGCAGCAGGGGAGATGGTTGTGGTGGTGGTGGTGGTGGGGGGTGGCGGTGGTTAAGCAGTGGTAGCATTGGTAGTGATGGAATAGGCTCACGATTCGACTTTGATCGTTATGGACTAGTACCAAGATTGAGCCCTAGACAAGCGGACCTTATTTTAACAGCCGGAACAGTAACAATGAAAATGGCCCCTTCCTTAGTGAGATTGTACGAGCAAATGCCTGAACCAAAATATGTTATTGCTATGGGAGCATGTACAATTACAGGGGGGATGTTCAGTACTGATTTGTATAGTACTGTTCGTGGAGTCGATAAGCTAATTCCTGTAGATGTCTATTTGCCGGGCTATCCACCTAAACCAGAAGCAATTATAGATGCTATAACAAAACTTCGTAAGAAAATATCTCGATAAATCTATCCAGATAGAATTATGTCTCAGCGAAAGAATCGGTGTTTTACTACCAATCACAAGTTTCAGGTTGGGCATAGTATTCATACTGGAAATTATGATAAAGGATTCTTTTATCAACCGCCATCTACCTCAGAGATTCCTCCTGAAACATTTTTCAAATACAAAAGTTCAGTATCTTCCCACGAATTAGTAAATTAGACAGGATTCTTTTGCACAGAATAAAAGTTGTGGCTCAATCTTCAGAAATTTTATCGGAAATCTGAAATACTTATACCTACAAAAAAATGCGGGAGAGATAAAAAAGATGCAGGGTAATTTGTCTGCTTGGCTAGTTAAGCATGCGCTAATTCATAGATCTTTGGGCTTTGATTACCAAGGAATAGAGACTTTACAAATAAAACCCGGGGATTGGCATTCCATTGCTGTCATTTTATATGTATATGGTTACAATTATCTCCGTTCCCAATGCGCCAATGATGTAGCACCGGGCGGACTATTAGCTAGTGTGTATCATCTTACTAGAATAGAGTATGGCGTGGATCAACCAGAAGAGGTATGCATAAAAGTATTTGCCCCGAGGAGGGATCCTAGAATTCCGTCTGTGATGGTAGGGTGGCGACAACGGTGGTAGCGGTCAGGTGGTGGTGGTCACGCAACGGAAATGGTGGTGGTGGTGATGGCCAAGCAGAGGCGATGACAACGGTTGCGGTGGTTCCTGCAACGATGTTTGCGACAGCGGTGGCGGTAGTAACGCTGGTTGTAAGGTGGTGGTGGTGGCGGCGGCGGCGGTAGCGCTGATGGTAAGGTGGTGGTGGTGGCGACGGTGTTGGTAGTGGCGGTCAGGTGGTGGTGGTGGTGATAGTAGTGGCGCTGGTTATTGTTAAGTGGTGGAGTTGCTGAGAAAGTATGGTGAAGGAGGAATGGAATGAAAAAAAAGAAGGGGGGTGGGAAGGAATGATTTTGATGGAATGGGATTCCATTCCATTGAGTAACCAAACATCACATTTTTCATTCCCACGTAATGAATCATTCCATTCCCCCTATCATTTCTGCATATCAAACGCTACCTAAGTCTATAAATGATGTAATCAGTCAATAGTTTAGAACATCATCAGTAATTGTAAATTGCTAAGCATAGTTATCAGTTGTGTTTAACTATTTACCTTACTTCTGCATTCTTAACATTTATTGATGTTGACTAGATTGTACTTTCGATTCGGTCTATTGAATCTTTTCAACCATTCTTCTTGGTTGGCCTTTCATTATTCATATTTGAGTTACGATATTCTTTGTATGATGGTGGCAACTTTCTTTTATTTACTTCCATTCGTTGCTTACATGAAATACATCATATGTACCAGTCATTTCTTCTAGTAACTTTAGTTGATAGGCAACGCGAGTATTAAATCAGAATAGGAGTACAAAATGGAACAGGTCTAACGTGAATATTAAATTTTAGGTGATAAAGAACAAGTTCTAGCTTTAGATGATAACAATAATAATCAATGAATAATTTGGGAACCAGTACTTCAGCTGGTAGAGCTATAATCATATGTTTTAGCAACAAAAAATGGACAGTAAAGGTGGCCTACAAATATTCTGATTAGAGTGTAGTGACAGATGATGGCGGCAGACAATGGAGGAAGACGACGAAAGGCGATGACAAGTCAAGAGGTTAGTCGAAAGTGTTTTTCAAGAGAGCTGACAAAAAACTGGCGGTCAAAGGTGGCCACAAGTGTTCTCTCGCGCCAGCGCGTGGGAACTGGTGTCAAAGGACAGTGGCAGGTGACGGCGCGTCAGACATTGTTTCACGGCGTTTTCAAAAGACCTCCAAATCGAAAGTCGGTGAATACGACGGTGGTGGTGTCAGATAAAAGGATGAGCTATGATTTTGTGAACAGTAGATGGTTGTGACGAACCGTACTAGGGTGTAACTTGAGCAAGGGCTAGGCATGATGTACCAGGAGCTTTTTAGCTCTAATAACATGTAAACTGATATGCATTAATAATATCTGATGCACCAATATATGTGCTCTCCATATATAGAGATGAATAAGGGGCTAGGTGTAAATACTAATTACATAAAGGGGCCTAGACTAGTACTTATTTACAATTTATATTAAGAAACCTAAGCAGGTTCCAACTGTTGTATTGAATCTGGATGCGAACGGGCTCGATTTCATCTTGGTAAATAATTGTTCTCTCTCTCTCACACACACGTGGGAATCATCACACTTATAAGAGAAACTAAATTAACGTATATATTATTGTCTGTAATGACTGCTTATTATGGCTCGTTGCATTCCAACCCGAGGTTGATTGTGTTATTGTGGATTTGTGGCCTTAGAATTACACTTTACAAAACTGATCGTGTTATTGTGGGAGGACGATCCAGTTTTGAACCCGAGGTAGAAAAGGGCGCTATTATGAGGATACTCATGACAAATATGAGTATGAAAGAATTAGATTTTGACATGTATCTTTTAGGAGATTAGTGGCCAAGCTAGGTCGTTCTAATAAAAATTGCTAAATTGGTTTTGGTTTAAACGGGTCAATTTAGAAAAGTGTCAAGTTGGTTCGGATCAAAACGGGCTATGGCCAACTGCAAATTTGATAAAAAAAGTCAATTGTTTCTTACACTTTTTAAATTATATGTTTTCAAATCTGCAACTTAGAGTATTCCCGATCGGTTCTCTATCTCCATCTTTAAAATTTAACTAAAAAACACAATTTCTTTAATTTATACATCATTTTTTGAAAACCTCCCCAACCCATTCTCCATTTCCATCTCTATATACTTTTTTAAGTTTTTTTGTTATTTTTTCCCTTTCTTTCATTTATAATCTTAACTCTAACTATTTTGTCTTATTATCATTTTCAATATAAATTGATTTCTAATATATATTTATAGAAGGGTAGTTGGAAATAGACTATTGTGGCAACACTTTAAATTTAGAGGTTTCCTATACCATTTCACTAAAATTTAGAAATAGAGTTTGGAGATAGAGAATGGGTTGGAGTGGTTATTTAGATGATTTTTCTAAATTTTAGAAATAAAAATAGGTATGAAGAACCCATTAGGAATGTTGTGTAAGATTTTTGCCTTTAATCTAAAATTATTTGATAAAGGTCATTTGCTTTTTAGTCAAATGCAAATTTGACTAAAATTCAGTTGTTTTTGGTCAACAAGTCGAGCCGATCCAGCTAGGTTTGAAAATGAGCCAAGTCTGACCCAATGTAAACTCTCCCTCATTAGGCTTGTTTTATAGGCTCATTTTTAAACCTTAATGTTTGACGTCATCTCACCTTTAGCCTCATTCACAAAGACATTGGTATTTGTTAGGGACTGGATGTATCGTATACGATTTTCTGAAAATCTATACTATATAATAAATAAAAGTTACTAAGTGCCACATATCATTACCAAATTGATTCTTATAAAAATTTTCCCTCCTCTCTCTCATCTATATCTATTTTATACTCTCTAATAAAAAGCTACAAGTTTTTCCACTTGTCAATCCCACATTAAATCTCACTATTTTTAACAAATTTATAATAGTAGAATAATATTTACCATTCTTAAAATTTATGCTTCACAATTTGTTAATTTAATATTTACTTCCTAATTTTTTTTTCAAATATTTGATATTTATAATAATCTTTTACTTTAAAACTGTTTTAAAGACTATTGTTTAACGACTGTGTATTAATAGTGTTTAATAGATTTATTTTTCTTGTTATATTGATTATTTATTAAATCTTGTATTTTCAAGGACTAGACTGTAGTAGACGGGTCTTAAACTAGTATTAAATACATTTGACATTTCTTTTTCTTATTAATACTTTTGTATTTCATTTTTTACTTTTTAATCTTCATTTTCTTTTTTTAATAATTCTTTCCAGATTTAAACAATTTAATACCAACATAAATTTGCTATTTTGTTGTATATAAATCTATTATATTAGTTACTAATATTAGGTTTTTATAAGTAACCAATTTTCACGTTGATTTTGAATAATGATTTCAAAAATTAAGGTTTTAAATATATTATATTAATTAAGGTTTTATAAGAAATGATATTATTGGATAAAGAGGCAAGATTAATTTAAAATTAAATTTCAATAAACTTTAACTTATTAAATATATATGATTATTTACTAAATTACAAGTCTTTTTCTTTCAAACCCTGAAAAGACAAATTTACTATTGATGTATTCTAATTGTTTATGTTAACTTAAACGAGCGGGTTTCTTTAACCAGTTAAAATATCAAACATGGTTCAAGTCAAAATAGTTTATGATTAGAATGAGTTTCGGTCCACGGGTTGGTTTAAAAAAGTAGACATTTACAACTTCTTTTTTAATTGACTATTTATTATGTTAAGTTCATCATCTTAAAGATCCACAAAAATATAAACACTAAACTACATGTTTTGGTTTTTCAGGTGGATAAGACAACTTATCTTTAGAATGCAAATGCTAGACATTAGCACACTATTAATCATTTGTTAAAAATATTAACTAGAAAATTGGCCTATGCAATAAAACTAAACTATATGTGAATATACAATATGATAACCGTGCTATAGAAGCCGAAATCATATCCAAAAGTAATATTGGAACTCACACTTTTATTTTTTAAAAAAGCTTATACCTTTAGATAAAATGATTAATTTCAAAGTATGAAATTTTCACTTATTTGTATTCTGCATTGAAGATGAATAAAAGCTAAGGTCAATCGTTATAGATGGTTGGTTTGTTTTTGAGATAATTTATTTTAACTCATGGACAGTTATGTGTTGCATTATCTAGAGTTATAAACAGAAACAATGTAAAACTACTAAGTTTTATAGTTTTAATATAGAAACTAAAGTTACAAATAAAACTACAAATATTACGTACAAATAAATATTTAAAGATTTGTGAATTTTCTAACAACTTTTTGTTTCCATATTGAATAATATGTAAATTATTCTACCATATAATATATATTTATATCTTTTAAACATATTTTTTGTATATTACATTGTGTTATTATTTAAATATTTTTTTTATTCTTACCTATGTGCTACACGGGTAGCTAACCTAGTAAGTACTACAGATCACACGAGTGGCTGTTCAGCTATAAACAAACCTAGAATTTCCTTAACTGAAAAGCAAATTGATAATTTGGTTACAGTTTTAAAATGAACCGAGTGACCAAATAAGAATTCAGTTCGTTTATAACATCTAAAACTAATAACTTTTTTTAATTTGTTTTGCCTTTTCTTTTATAATTTGGTTGGTAGGTTTACATTTTGTTTTACAGGAGACGCAATGTGAAATGTTTAGATGATAGGAGAGTGTCAATGCTGAAGACCCGTATGGCTTTTTTTTTTTACTTGGAAAGTCACTTATGGTGACATTTATCCAATTGCTTTGTTAGTTGTGGGTTTCTTGAATGCTATTGTAGGCTTCGAAACTGGATTCAACAACGAATGAATTTTGTTCTTGATTAGCGTTCGAGATGGGTGCGGTAAATCAAACGATCGAACAAAAATATAAAGATAATAAATATAGTGAACGACTCCGTAATTGGTTAAAAGATTTATAATATTAAGAACGAACCGACCCACCCAAGGTCCCCTTGGATGGGTGATTTACACCATACAACACACACATAAATAGCAAAAACATAAATATTCTAGAACATCTCCTCTCCGTTGAAGCTAAACGAGTGCAATGAAGCTCTCGTCTTGTATCCAGTTTCGCGCCCACTTTATTTGCTTGACCATATTATATTTAACGGGTATCGTTATATCAATATTATAAATCACAAATATTAGCCTTACAATCACCCCCTTGACTTGTGATATCAACTTGTCAAATAGTGTCTCGCATCTTCACATATCAACCGATAAACTAAAACCTCTTCATTTCAATTCACCCCTCAAGCTATGACCCACCTAATTTAGTCATGAAGAAATTCCCGCTTCTTTATCCATTCTTTCGGATCTTAAGCAATATAGGTTGAGAAGAGCTCGAATACCCACAAATCGATTTTGAATTACCAAATTCAACGGTCAAATGACAAAGCTTATTAATTCATTCGAAGTTCACCTTTCGGATCCAACTTCTCGAACGCCTTAGAAATAACAAGCTTTCAACACGATTAAACAATATGACGAAAACCTAAACAAGTGTGACTTTCTTTAGTTTGGTCAATCTGAACATATAATTATTTATCGGCCCAAAATAAAATTAATCCTAGCTGCCAATAATAAAGTTAAGCCCAAACTAAATTAAACCCAACAGCCCAAAGCATATCTTACTTGCTAGCCATTTATGAATCTGTTATATCAGCCCATACATACACTACCCCAAGTGTCCATAGCAGCCCAAGCCCAGTTCTTTTTATCAATTTAGGGTACAAACAAAAAGGGAAAGAAAACGTTTGTAGCTTTAGATGCCTACAGCCGTCATCAACATTACCGGTGATCGGCGCCGAAAAGCCAATGACTGGTTAACGGCCGCCCGAAAAATAATTCTAGCCTTCACAGCCGACGCTGACGCCGCCGGGTTGAAGCTTTTCTGTGTTGCTTGTTTGACTTGTAGACGGAAAACCGGTAACTAGCAAACTCTCACCAGCAACCATGTCATCATCGTTCACCACCATGAGGAACCACCACCATTACAAACCCTAACACGTCCATTAAAATACTCCTCATCTCCTTCCTCTTTCTCTCACCCTTCTTCTCCATCCCTGTCACACCCCGACCAAAGGCGGCGGAACATGCCGAGGTGTAACGATTGTCCATAAGCACATGATACTAATTAAAGTGACAGTATTTAATAAACTCATTTCATTTCACAACATCGAAAATGTCACATAACAATTATTCATAAAATAACCATAAACAAGATATCACAAAATATGGCAAATTGATATTATTCATTTTTACTAATATCCTAAGGTCTTTGATGTCGTTTTCTTCACAATCATAAATCAACCAAGATGCAAACCTGCAACATTTCATAAAATAAAGTTTGTCAACACAAAGGTCGGTGATCAATTCATAAGTTTAATCATATTAGTATATAATAAAGATAGCCACAAAACTTGCATACGAAACGATAAATAAAAGTGGTAATTTGGATAAATAGATATCGCTAAATACATTAGCGACACCTAGCTATAAGGGGATGCCAAATAGTCTAGGATTTTATAGTTATCGTTAATTGCATTACGTTAACAACACCATGCTATAAGGGGATGCCAAATAGTCTAGGATTTTATAGTTCCACCAACCAAAAGAGATAAACACATAGGCATATAAGCATAGAACACCAAATCGAGCAATTATTTAGGTAAATTATACAACTACGTTTGTGGTTTAAGATTCAAATATAAAGCATTTTGTTGAATAAGTATGAAATGTCACCTCCAAAATAAAAGATGGAAAATGGGGTATGAAGTACTCACCTTCAAGTGGTAAACTTGAAAGATGATAATTTGGAGATTTGTCGGAACGACGAGTTTAACGCACAATGCCTAAAAAGAAAAGAAATCTTAAATTTAGAAAGGTTGTCTTGAAGGTCTTTAAACAAAATAAATGTTGAGAAATGTAAATAATTAAAGTTCAAGGTTTAAAATGTGACTATTTAAGAATTTATAATAATAACCCTTTAAAAATGTAAGTTTGCTCGAAACCGGGTTAAAGTATCTAACCTTAATATTTACTCAACCTATGTTAAGTAATAAGGTGGGTAAAATGCAAGAATGCAAATCCCTTTGGAATAAAGATACTAAAACGCGTTTTTTTTATCGAGTGTTCGGGTTGTCGGTTCGGGTCTTGATAATTGGTCAAACCCAAAGTCAACTTTCCAAAATATTGAATGTTATGAGATAACTCAATAAAGTTTAATAAGACTTAACCAAGTATGTAGTTCCATTGTTTTAGAACTAACAACGCACGTTAAGCTTGTGTTCGGTTTTGTCGGTCCAAACTTTGTTATGAGATCAAGTTGGATCCAACATTTCCAAGTACTTAAGAAAATATTTAAAAATCAATTTGTAACTATTTTTAAAGAAATATACAAGTCTTGATGGCTAAAAAAAACACACTTGTGTGTCTTACGCGGCAAGAATCGGTTTGGTTCGGTTTCCATCTTACAACAAGTTCATAGATGGTTTCCACATGTCCAAACACTAAATAACTTGTATAATAATGTACAAATAAAAAAAATACCAAAAGTTAACAATAAAGTCTTTAAACAAAAGTTCGGTTTTCGGTTCGGATCGTGTTTCGGGTTAAGACCGAAGTAAGATTCTACAAACCCATAACCATAGAATTTGTAAAAATGATTTTAGAAACTTTGATCTAACACTAAGTATGTTTAAACAAACAAAACTAGTAACAAAGTTCGGTTTACGGTTTAGAGCTATTTACGGTTAAACCGAAGCATAGTGTAAGGCCCCGAACCCGGTAGCCCTACTTTAGCGTCGGATTTACTCATAAACACAGTTCTTCAAATCAGAGTTTATTAAAACTTTTCGCGGAATATAAAACATCAATCATTTGTTACAAAACATTAAATCCTTTCTTTGATACCATAACACAAAACTTTATATTTAAAACATCTTTACTTCTTTCTTCAGATGCCAGCCGTTCAATCCATGCCGTGTGTCATCCTCATGCTAACTCTGTAATCAGCTCACCTGCGTGCATACTAAAAGTCAGCTACGCTGAGTGAGTTCTAGTTAATCGAACGCCATACAATACATACACATACAAACATATCGGTAGATACATATCCATACTTCACTAGTTATCCTTCTGTTCTCATACATATATATCTACAATCACTAACCTCAGTCTACCGAGAGTACGTTCATAGCTCACCGTCTATACCTGTACTCAAGGTTGTGAACACGTACAAGGTTCGCAGTCCTTACCTATGTTCACCATTATTGGTACGTACAAGGATCCCGGTCCTTCCCCATACCATAGTACATCCACAACACGTACAAGGTTCACAGTCCTTCCCTATGTTGCAACCTAATTCATAGCACGTACGAGGTTCGCAGTCCTCCCCTATGCTACAAAATCAGCACGTATAAGGTTCACAGTCCTTTCCTATGCTGAAATACATTCACAACACGTACAAGGTTCGCAGTCCTTCCCTATGTTGCAACCTAATTCATAGCACGTACGAGGTTCGCAGTCCTCCCCTATGCTACAAAATCAGCACGTATAAGGTTCACAGTCCTTTCCTATGCTGAAATACATTCACAACACGTACAAGGTTCGCAATCCTTCCCTATGTTGCAACCTAATTCATAGCACGTACGAGGTTCGCAGTCCTCCCCTATGCTACAAAATCAGCACGTATAAGGTTCACAGTCCTTTCCTATGCTGACGCCTATTTACATTACGTATAAGGTTCGCAGTCCTTATCTACGTTTACATATATCATCTACTTCACGTATAAGGCTCGCAGTCCTTAACTACGCCATTACCAGCCGAGTCTATGTCCGACAGAAGCTAGAGGGATTTGCCATCCTAACTTACTATGTCGAACGTAGAACTCACATGCCATTCGTGTACCTATATACACATACTTACATTATAACATAAGAACACTCTAGGCATTCTTTACCTCATTCATTTAACAACCATACCCCTTGTCGTTACGTGCAATATCCGAAGATCGTTCACGCCCCGACAAGTATTCATTTGAAATATTCATACATCTTCGATATATAATATTCGTACCTTTATTTTTAACCTGACAGTACGCGCAATATCCGAAGATCGTTCGCGTACCGACAAACAATCATTCATATCTATCACACATATCACATATGACATACACTTATCACTTAGGATAAATGTATTAATAACACATCGAGTATGCACACAGCCCCGAAAAACATAACAAGGAATGGGGCTAGAAACTCACCTGAACACGGTTACGTTCACCGTTAATCGTAATCCCTTTCTTCAGCTGTGCACGGCTGACTGTATAACAAGTACACGTATCAAACAACTATCACTACTCATATCATCTTTCCAGTCTTAACTACTACCCACAACGAACGGGGGTCCGGGGGCAGCGCCCCTGACAGCGGGGTCTAGGGGCGGCAGCCCCTAGCAGGGTCCAAGGGGCAGAGCCCCTGGCTGGGGTCGAGCTGCCAGGTCAGCTTGGAAAAATTTTATTTACATTAACTGTCTTAACACATTTTTCATTAGGTTTTTAATTTATTTTCTAATCGAACTTGACTTTAGGCGAAGTTAACCTTAGGCGAACTTAGCTTTAGGCGAAGTTACCAGCTAGGCGAACTTAGCTTTACAGCGAAGTTGCCATCAGGCGAACTTGGCTTCAGGCGAAGTTGTCATCAGGCGAACTTAGCCTCAGGCGAAGTTACCAGTTAGGCGAACTTAACTTTACAGCGAAGTTGCCATCAGGCGAACTTAGCTTGCAGGCGAAGTTCATCAGGCGAACTTAGCTTGCAGGCGAAGTTCGTCACTTTGAAGGCGAAGTTGCCCAGATGAAGGCGAAGTTGCCCAGATGAAGGCGAAGTTGCCCAGATGAAGGCGAAGTTGCCCAGGCAGCCGCTGTTTTAGTTTCTAATCGGCATTTCGAGCGATTTTAACACCCTTGCTATGGTTCAATATCACCCACTGCGCTACCCGACCATTTTTTTTGGTCGTTTATACACTAAAAAGCTTGGATCTTTAAACTTCAAAGATCAAGAATCATACCTTTTTGGGCTTGTTTGGATCTCCTTTAACTTGTTAACGCAACTAGTCGCCCTCTCTCACTCTCGGATCAGTCCGATTCTTCCCTTGGCTCTGCCCGGTTCCGGCGAAGTTAGTGTATGTGTGTGTGGAGTGTGCTTGGATAAAGATAGAATGAAGATATTTTGGGGTGCTAGGGTATTTATATCCCTGAGATCCCATGGACCTAAGGCCCATTCTCATTTAACCCATCCTAATTAATCCAAGTCCACAACCCACATCCATTACCCAACACTAGCCCGACCCATACCAACTCCTATTCTATTATTTATTTCCTGATAACCCGGGTAAACTTTCTCTCTATTATTAAGTAATATAATTAATATTACTTGGAAATTTCGGGATGTTACACATAGACTCTTAAAAACCCATAACCATGGAACTTGTAAACATGACCAACAAACTAAAATAAGCAAGATTAATATGTATGAACAAGTTATATAGATGTATATATATTAAGGACACGAATTCCTCTATGAAGCCTTGCCTTTTGGGGTCCGAAACCTCACAGACCGAAATCGGAGAAGTAACTACCAAAGGTAAACAAGGGGTGTATATTATATATATGTTGCACAACCATAAACAAGTATTAATAAGGCTACATAAACTAATTAAGATGAAAGACCAATATCCTTCAAGAACACTTAAGAAGATAACCTTGAATCTTTGATGTTTGAGAGAGTTGTTTTTTTTTTTGGAGTTGTAGCAAGGGAAATGAAGAGGAAAGGTGGTGTATATATAGGGTAATGTTGGTGGTCAAATATGGGTGTGAGACACAAGAGTTTTCATGCAAAATGGATCAAGACAAAAACACAAAACAACAAGAAAATAAATAAATAAATAATAAATAAATAAATAAAAATAAAAATAGGATGTTTTCAAGACCCAACAAGTGTGAAACAATATTGTAACATAAATCCATTATTTTGATTATAACATAAGTTTCGGTTTACAAATCGGGTCGGTTTACATAATAAACAAATACAAAAACGAATACAAACAAGACCCGAAATTGACGAATGTCACAGTATCCCCTACTTTAGGAAATTTCGTCCCGAAATTAAGACGAAGACGATGCTGCGAACAAATGTGGATACTTCTCTTTCATTTTGTCTTCTTGCTCCCAAGTGAATTCCGCACCGCGCCGTGATTCCTATCGAACTTTGACTAACCGAATACGGCTACGCTTGGTTCTCTTCTCGTTGCGATCCATGATCTCAACGGGTCGTTCAACCAAGACCATCGACTCATCGACATGTACTTCGTCGAGAGGTATATGGAGATTACCCTCGGCTAAGCACTTTTTTAGATTTGAAACATGAAATCTCGGATGAACACCGGTAAGTTCTTTCGGTAGTTCGAGTCGATAAGCTACTTTTCCAACACGCTCAAGGATTTTAAAAGGACCAACGAAACGAGGAGCTAGTTTACCCTTCTTTCCGAAACGGGCTACCCCCTTCCAAGGAGATACTTTTAGAAGGACAAGATCGCCAACATTAAATTCGATCGGTTTTCGCCGTTTGTCGGCGTAACTCTTTTGACGACTTCTAGCGGCTAGGAGGTTCTTACGGATTCGATCAATAACGTCGGTGGCTTCTTGAACCATTTCGGGTCCCGTGATTTGAGCTTCACCGACTTCGTTCCAACTTATCGGAGAACGACATTTACGACCTTAAAGGGCTTCGAAAGGAGCCATCTCAATGCTCGAATGGTAGCTATTGTTATAAGAAAACTCAATGAACGGAATGTGAGAATCCCAATTCCCACCGAAATCAAGAACACATGCTCGTAGCATATCCTCGAGAGTTTGTATTGTACGTTCGGATTGACCGTCCGTTTGAGGATGATAAGCGGTGCTAAGATCGAGACGTGTTCCCAAAACTTCTTGAAGTGAACACCAAAAATGAGAGGTATAACGAGCATCACGGTCAGAGATAATAGTCAATGGTAAACCGTGTCGGCACACGATTTCTCGAACATATATTTGAGCAAGCTGCTCGACAAAATACTTCTCGCGGATCAGAATGAAATGAGCAGATTTGGTAAAAACGATCGATGATCAACCAAATGCTATCGTTGCTCTTTTGGGTGTTGGGTAATTTAGTGATAAAGTCCATAGCAATGTCTTCCCATTTCCAAACGGGAATCGGTGGTTGCTCGAGTAGACCAAAAGGTCTTTGATGTTCGGCTTTAACTTTTGAGCAAGTAAGACATTTAGATACGAATAACGCTACGTCCTTTTTCATACCCGGCCACCAAAAGGTAGCACGAAGATCGAAATACATCTTATCCGCACCGGGATGAACGGAATACCGCGAATTGTGAGCTTCGTCGAGTATACAAGTACGAAGGTCATCGCGATTTGGAACCCACAAACGATTGAGAAAGTACAAAAGACCATCGGGTTTGGTTTCGAGTTGAAGTTCGGCTCCACATGACATTTCGTCATACATGTTACCTTCTTCAACGGAGGTACGTTGAGCTTGGAAGATTCGAATTTGAAGATCAGTTTGAATGACAACGCTTAGAAGCAGAACGGATTTAACATTAACCTTTCGACTTAGGGCGTCGGCGACAACATTCGCTTTACCGGGATGGTAACGAATTTTGCAATCGTAATCACTAAGTAATTCGGCCCATCGTCGTTGTCTCATATTGAGATCTTTTTGGTCAAAAATGTGTTGAAGGCTTTTATGATAGGTAAAAACCACACATTTCGTACCATAAAGGTAATGTCTCCAGATTTTGAGAGCGAAAACAACGGCACCAAGTTCGAGATCATGAGTCGTGTAGTTCTTCTCGTTGACCTTAAGTTGCCTTGATGCGTAAGCGATGACTTGACCTCGTTGCATGAGGACACAACCAAGACCTTGATGAGAGGCATCGCAAAATATCACGAAATCGTCGTTTCCATCGGGAAGGGTTAAAATGGGAGCATTGCAAAGCATGTCCTTGAGAGTACAAAAGGCTTTTTCTTGCTTCGAACCCCAATCAAATTGTTTTCCTTTATGAGTGAGTGAGGTAAGAGGCAAAGAGATCTTGGAAAAGTTTCGAATGAAACGTCGATAATATCCGGCTAAACCGAGGAAGGATCGAATTTCCGTGGGAGTTGTTGGAGTTTTCCAATCCTTAACGGCCTCAATTTTAGCGGGATCAACATGAATACCTTTGTTGTTTACGATATGTCCCAAAAATTGAACTTGCTCCAGCCAAAATTCACATTTGGAGAACTTGGCATAAAGTCGTTCGTTTCTAAGAAGTTAGAGAATGGAACGCAAATGATGCTCATGTTCGGCTTTGGATTTGGAAAAGATGAGAATGTCATCAATAAAGACAATAACGAATTTATCGAGGAATGGTTTGCAAACGCGGTTCATGAGGTCCATAAACACCGCAGGTGCATTTGTTAACCCGAAGGGCATAACCAAAAATTCGAAATGTCCATATCGAGTACGGAAAGCGGTTTTTGGAATGTCTTCTTCGCGAACACGCAATTGATGATAACCTGATCGAAGATCGATTTTGGAGAAGCAAGTTGCGCCTTGAAGTTGGTCGAATAGGTCGTCGATTCGTGGCAAGGGATAACGATTTTTAATGGTGAGTTTGTTAAGTTCCCTATAATCGATGCACATACGAAACGAACCATCCTTCTTTTTCACGAAGAGAACAGGAGCGCCCCAAGGAGAAGAGCTAGGACGAATGAAACCTTTATTGGAAAGTTCTTCGAGTTGGTTCGATAATTCTTGCATTTCTGACGGGGCTAAACGGTAAGGAGCCTTGGCCACAGGCATCACGCCGGGCACAAGATCGATTCGAAATTCAATCGGACGAACGGGTGGAAGGCCGGTGACATCGTCGGGAAAGACATCGAGAAAATCACGAACAATAGAAATATCTTGGATTTTCCTTTCCTTTTTGTCTTTTGTCGCCAAGAGAGCCAGGAGCGGAGCATACTTTTGGCGTAAGTATTTTTGCGATTGAGAGCACGACATGAGATTAAGCCTTCTCGAAGTAGCTTTTCCGAAGACCTTAAGGATTTTACCGTTAACAAGCGGAATGAGAATGAATTTATCGAAGCAAACAACTTCGGCACGGTGCAAAGATAACCAATCCATGCCTACTATGACATCGAAACTTCCCATTTGCATCGGGATGAGATCGATGGAGAATTTATGGTTAGCAAGAACGAGAGTACAAATGCAGACGACGGAATTTATGGTGATGGAGTTCCCATTGGCGACTTCAACAGAAAACGACCGGGAAAGCTTGGTTCGAGACACGGCAATTTTTGACTCAAATTTCAAAGAAATGAAACTTCTATCGGCACCCGTATTAAATAAAATGGAAGCCAAATGTTGGTACACTAAAAACATACCATTCACAACATCGTTTGCCGCTTGAGCTTGATTAACATTCATCATGAAAGCTCGTCCTTGATTGCCTTGGTTGACTTGAGGTGCTTGCGGTGGTGGAGGAGGTGGTGCTTGTATGGCTTGGATGGGTTGGATGAGTGGTGCATTGTGTTGGGAAAGTTGAGGTTGGTAGGTTTGAACTTGGTAAGCTTGAGTTTGGTAGTAAGGTGTGGTCATGGTTTGGTTAGTAAGGATGAGGCGAGGACAATTGTTGCGGAAATGGTTAGGGTCACCGCAATTGTAGCAAGCTCGGGGTTGTTGAGGTTGGTTTGGTGGGTAAGGTGCATATCGGTGTTGAGTATTTTGGGGAAAAGTTCTTGGTTGGTTTGGTTGGTTAGGTTGGGTTCGTTGTGCGGATCGGCATGTGGTGTTGAGATGACCAAGTCGGCTACAAATGGTACAATGGCGACAAGGCATGTTTGGTGGGTAATGGAGTTGGCAAATGTTGCATAGTGGGGCGGTACCGGTATAGGGTTTTCGGGTTTGGGGTGGAATTTGGGTTTGTTGTTGAGGTTGGGGTTGGGTAACGGCATAGTTTCGGTAGTTGGTTTTGGGTTTCTTCTTGTTGTTGTTATTGTTGTGACGGGAAGAGTTGGAGTAGTTAATGGCTTGTGGTGCGGGTTCAACCTTGGCTTGTGGTGCGGGCTCGGGTTTGGCATTTTCGTTTGGTTTCTTGAGGGTTAGGGTACCCGCTTTCACATGATTCTCCGATAGCGCACCGGCTAGAGTAATGGCATCCTCAAGATTCACGGGTTTGCTACTCATGACTGAGTCCCGGATTTGCATAGGTAAACCCCCAATGTATTTGTCAAGTTCATGCTCAGCCGGGGTAACCAAATGAGGGACGAGAATGCTCAACTCGTGGAAACGGAGTGAGTAAGCGGCGTTATCACCAATATCTTGCTTGAGGTTCCAAAATTCCTCCTCAAGCTTTTTAAGTTCGTGTTTGGGACAAAACTTCTTCATCATGAGTGCCTTGAGGTCGGACCATGGAAGAGCCATAGCCGCTTCCGACCCTTGGAGATGCATGACACTACCCCACCATGTTAGAGCGGTTTTTCTAAACATGCTTGAAGGGAAATTTGTCTTTTTCGCTTCGGGGAACTCGCTATATCTAAACACATTCTCCATAGACTCGAACCATTGCAACAAGGTAGTCGCACAGTTCGTACCCCAGAATTCGGTTGGGTTGGCACTAGTAAATTGTTTATATGGGTAGGATACGGGTTTGGGTTCAATAGGTGCAACAACGGGTGGAGGAGGTTGGGTAGCTTGGATTTGAGTTACAAGTTCGGGAATCACAGCGGCCATTTGCTTGATGATAAAAACAGCCATACGTCGGTTGGTGCTCTTGCGCGGTCTTAGTGGAGGCATGCTAAAAGATTATAAAGAAATGGAATAAGTTTTAGGTAAAAAAAGAAATGGATATGAGAGTGTATAAAATAAGAATAAGGTGAAGTTAAATTTTCTTTTTGATTGTGAATCCTTGAGGAGTAGATGTTAGTGTTAGATAAAATATAAATCTTTGTATATAAACAACAAACTGGAAACAATCGTAAATGATTTTGAGATTTTGAGGGGTTAAAGCTTAAAAATTTAAGATTTTGAGGTTTATAGAGTCGGAAAATCGTACATGAACCACCATGATTTGATATTCCAACTCAAAAAAAAAAAAATTTATAAAACACAACGTTGGAGTCTAAACATGTGCATGAATCACCGCAATTTTTTTCATGTTTTCGACTCAAATAACGATAATAACACCATAAATCGGGATACAACGTCATGTCAAAGCACTAGTCCACGAATCACCGTAGTTCTATTGTTTTGACACCAAAAAATTAGGATGGCGACCGGAACGCTCGCATTCGACTACTTAAAGTATTCACATGTATAACATGGTTTGTGGCCTAGAAAACGAGCACTATAATCCCACCATTCCAGGTAAGTAAATCACCTTAGATTCTTGGAATCTTTTTGTCAAATGGTCGTTTTATAATGTCTCGCTTCCTATGAGGGCTACAAACCCGATATAAATGCAACCTTTAAGGGATTATAAACAACGGGATCCAAGTTAATCTTGTAATCCATAAAACACAATGAAAATCTACTTTTTGCGTTTTAAGGTAAGGATACCTTGGAAATACTATGAAAGTGTGTGTATGTGAACATTTGGGATATTGGTGAATTTTAAACAAGTTTATAAAGAATATGCGATATGAACAATCAAAATAGAGTAAACACGTATGAGCACACGTACAGGACCCTAAGCATAACAATACTAGGTCGTTACGTCTAACCACCTATCATATTGTCATGGCTCTGATACCAATCTGCCACACCCCGACCAAAGGCGGCGGAACATGCCGAGGTGTAACGATTGTCCATAAGCACATGACACTAATTAAAGTGACAGTATTTAATAAACTCATTTCATTTCACAACATCGAAAATGTCACATAACAATTATTCATAAAATAACCATAAACAAGATATCACAAAATATGGCAAATTGATATTATTCATTTTTACTAATATCCTAAGGTCTTTGATGTCGTTTTCTTCACAATCATAAATCAACCAAGATGCAAACCTGCAACATTTCATAAAATAAAGTTTGTTAACACAAAGGTCGGTGAACAATTCATAAGTTTAATCATATTAGTATATAATAAAGATAGCCACAAAACTTGCATACGAAACGATAAATAAAAGTGGTAATTTGGATAAATAGATATCGCTAAACACTTTAGCGACACCTAGCTATAAGGGGATGCCAAATAGTCTAGGATTTTATAGTTATCGTTAATTGCATTACGTTAACGACACCTTGCTATAAGGGGATGCCAAATAGTCTAGGATTTTATAGTTCCACCAACCAAAAGCGATAAACACATAGGCATATAAGCATAGAACACCAAATCGAGCAATTATTTAGGTAAAGTATACAACTACGTTTGGGGTTTAAGATTCAAATATAAAGCATTTTGTTGAATAAGTATGAAATGTCACCCCAAAATAAAAGATGGAAAATGGGGTATGAAGTACTCACCTTCAAGTGGTAAACTTGAAAGATGATAATTTGGAGATTTGTCGGAACGACGAGTTTAACGCACAATGCCTATAAAGAAAAGAAATCTTGAATTTAGAAAGGTTGTCTTGAAGGTCTTTAAACAAAATAAATGTTGAGAAATGTAAATAATTAAAGTTCAAGGTTTAAAATGTGACTATTTAAGAATTTATAATAATAACCCTTTAAAAATGTAAGTTTGCTCGAAACCGGGTTAAAGTATCTAACCTTAATATTTACTCAACCTATGTTAAGTAATAAGGTGGGTAAAATGCAAGAATGCAAATCCTTTGGAATAAAGATACTAAAACGGGTTTTTTTTATCGAGTGTTCGGGTTGTCGGTTCGGGTCTTGATAATTGGTCAAACCCAAAGTCAACTTTCCAAAATATTGAATGTTATGAGATAACTCAATAAAATTTAATAAGACTTAACCAAGTATGTAGTTCCATTGTTTTAGAACTAACAACGCACGTTAAGCGAGTGTTCGGTTTTGTCGGTCCAAACTTTGTTATGAGATCAAGTTGGATCCAACATTTCCAAGTACTTAAGAAAATATTTAAAAATTAATTTGTAACTATTTTTAAAGAAATATACAAGTCTTGATGGCTAAAAAAAACACACTTGTGTGTCTTAAGCGAGCAAGAATCGGTTTGGTTCGGTTTCCATCTTACAACAAGTTCATAGATGGTTTCCACATGTCCAAACACTAAATAACTTGTATAATAATGTACAAATAAAAAAAATACCAAAAGTTAACAATAAAGTCTTTAAACAAAAGTTCGGTTTTCGGTTCGGATCGTGTTTCGGGTTAAGACCGAGGTAAGATTCTACAAACCCATAACCATAGAATTTGTAAAAATGATTTTAGAAACTTTGATCTAACACTAAGTATGTTTAAACAAACAAAACTAGTAACAAAGTTCGGTTTACGGTTTAGAGCTATTTACGGTTAAACCGAAGCATAGACTCTTAAAAACCCATAACCATGGAACTTGTAAACATGGCCAACAAACTAAAATAAGCAAGACTAATATGTATGAACAAGTTATATAGATGTATATATATCAAGGACACGAAGTCCTCCATGAAGCCTTGCCTTTTGGGGTCCGAAACCTCACCGACCGAAATCGGAGAAGTAACTACCAAAGGTAAACAAGGGGTGTATATTATATATATGTTGCACAACCATAAACAAGTATTAATAAGGCTACATAAACTAATTAAGATGAAAGACTTAAGAAGATAACCTTGAATCTTTGATGTTTGAGAGAGTTTTTTTTTTTTTTTTGAGTTGTAGCAAGGGAAAATGAAGAGGAAAGGTGGTGTATATATAGGGTAATGTTGGTGGTCAAATATGGGTGTGAGACACAAGAGTTTTCATGCAAAATGGATCAAGACAAAAACACAAAACAACAAAAAAATAAATAAATAATAAATAAATAAATAAATAAAAATAAAAATAGGATGTTTTCAAAACCCAACAAGTGTGAAACAATATTGTAACATAAATCCATTATTTTGATTATAACATAAGTTTCGGTTTACAAATCGGGTCGGTTTACATAATAAACAAATACAAAAACGAATACAAACAAGACCCGAAATTGACGAATGTCACAATCCCCACCCGCCACCGGTACCACTGTCTCCACCGTTGTTCATAACCACCACTGTCTCTTTCCATCTTCCGCCATCCGCCGCTGCCACCACCATGACCGCCATTGCAACCACTGCCACCTCCGTCGCTGCTGTTCATCTTCACGGTTTAAGAATCAAAGGAAAATCGTTCACCGAAAAAAAAAGTTCCGGTTCTCAACAACTTTACTCGCCAAGTGATATTCCACATATCACCCGCGGGCCCCAAAGCCGGAAAACCAGCGACCACTGCCCACCGTCTTCATCCCAAAGTTGCAGCAAATCAGAGATAACCAACATTCACGAAATATCGGAGTTTGATTTTTACGTCTCCCATTTCTGGAATCGTTGCCAGAGAAGAACCCGGCTTTCCGAAATTTCGGCCCATGGCGGAACGGTCCATAAAACGCCGGATCTGCAAAGACGAATTTCTGACACGATTATTTCCAACTTTATTTCCAAGATATTCAAACTTTATTTTCTAAACTTCAACGGGTCTTCAAGAAACTAACATTTCGGTTGAGGTAATCGAGGAAATAGAACCCGAGTATCAAGAACAAAACTGAATTAGTTGATTCAAACCTGCTCTGATACCAATTGTAGGTCCTGAAACCGCCAGATCCGACAAACGAACGGATTTATTCTTGATAAACGTTCGAGACGGGTGTGGTAAATCAAACGAACGGACAAATAATAGAAAATATAATAGTGAACGATCTCGTTATCAGTATAAAATGATTAATATATTAAATGAACCGACCTCACTCAAGGTGAGCTTCCCTTGGGTGGGTGATTTACACCATTGAAACACACACTTACATATGATAAATAAAGTCCTATTTATAGCAAAAACACAAATAATCTAGAAGCTTTCTCCTCGTTGAAGATAAACACGGGCACCGAAGCTCTTTCTCGGATCCGGATTGCCTGCCAACTTTTACTAATCGCTTGACCAATATATATAGTCATAGATTTCTCCTCTTGAATGGATCTCTTACGTTTGAATGGATCAATACTCATAAATGGGCATCTTGTAGGACCTCATCTCTCCTGTGTGACCAATGACAACTTGAATATTAGTGTCTACAGTTACTTGAATGAGCCATTTCTTCTTTCTTGGTAGGTTTTTGATTTATTTTTGCTTAGGTAATGTAAATCTTGATTCTGGATTTGCAAACGTGTGAGGGTAAATTTTCAATCAAAACTATTAGGCATTGGCCACAGAAATGCATGGGCAATTTGGTCAAAACTGTCATATATCGGTCAAAAATGCAGATCTTGATTCTAGATTTGTAAAAGTCCAGGTAATGGGCTGTTGTATCATGGCAGCTAGAAGTGTATCTGCTTTGTTTTCTTTCATTTTTGTTTTTATAATTCATTGTTCTTAATTATTTTTATTTCTTGCAATTTAAAGTTCGGTATTGTATTCTTTCTTCTTTTACATTATGTATTGTAATTAATTTTGGTGGACATTTAAAGTTTATTGGTTTACTTAATTTTTTTTTGGAACAATAGTTCCCACCTTTATTATTATTATTATTATTATTATTATTATTATTATTATTAGGTAAATTGAAAATAAATAATCTCATATTTTATGTATTAGCCAACCATAATCACCTTTAAAAATCATTACAAACGGTCCAACCTTTCAGCTATTTTTGTCTCAATGGACCACCGTTAAAAAACACCTAGCGTCATTAAGTTTTTTTTTTCCGAGTTTCAAACCGATGTTTTAGGAATTTTGATCAGAAAAATGATACAAGTCAACTAATGTAAACTTATCTAGAAAATGTGATCCAAATGACGAAACAGTGTTTCAATTCTGTTGTTTGAATTTTCAATTAATAAAAATCAAGCCAGTCATTTGAATCACCATTTTGAGATAAGTTTTATATCAATAGACTCTTATCCTTCTTCCAATCAAGCCCTAAAACATCGGTTTGAAACTCGGAAAAAAATTAACGACGTTAATTGGTTTTTAACGGAGGTCCATTGAGACAAAAATAATTAAAAGGCCAATCCACAAAAGGTGGGATTATTTATTTACATGTTGCCTTATTATTATTATTATTATTATTATTAAAGCAATCTAATCTACTATTAGAGCATTCCCATCAGCTTTTCCATCTTCATCTCTATAATTATATTAAAAAACACTATATTTTCTCTCTCATATACAATTAAAAAACAATACATCTTTTATCTCCTTCACTTACAACCACTTTTAAATGTATTAAAAATTAAATAGATGATAAATAGTGTTCCTCCAAATTTACTCAAAATTTACCCATTTCTTTAAAATTTTCTATCTCCTTCACTCACAACCAATTACAATCTTCTAAAAAAATTTTAGAGATTTCTCTCACAAAAATTTTAGAGGAGGTGATGTCAATGCTCTTTGTTATGTGTTATTGTTCACCACATGACATGAACCCTTCGACCTCTCATGAAGAGACCGTTTCACAAATCTTGAAACTACTAGGCCAAAGCCCTTTGGTTATATAACATGCATACCACACATAAACCAGTAAGCAACGTTATTGTCGAATCAAATGACAAAGCAGTCATGAACAAGGAACATAGAATGAACTGGCTGCATATTTGCCTCCTCAAAACAACAATGCAATTGTCCCAACAACAGCAACAACAGAAAACAGAATCCCCACCGCAGTTTTAGGTTGCTGACCACTTGGTGAAGCCTGTGGCGGTGCCGCTGTACCATTTCCAGCTGGTGGAGATGGCTTTGCAGGAGGTAAGGGCCCTTGAGCTACGTCAGCATCGTCCAAAACAGGGCTAGGAGCCTCAGCAGGTGACATCAATTGAGGTGTCATGAGCGGCAGTAGTTGACCAGGCATTGTTGGACTCATGTACAATGGTCTCTGATCTTCTGGTAATCGTAGACAACGGTTTCCTAAATCCCACCAAAATGTAATATAAAAAAGTTTGAAATTATGATCAAGAAACCAAAAAATACAACAAATTTTAACCATAAAATTAAATGGAAAAGAAAGTGTTCTAAATTCTAAAAGTTTCAAGAAATCATACTAATTAGCGTGTAAAGTTTTGTTCTATAGGCAATAAGATTGTGTAGCATTTGCAGTGAACTTAAAACCTAATGATTTGACCTAAAAAGTGAGAGGTAACAAGATAAACAAACTTACTTCTGTATCTGGAAGATGTAGCCGGATAAGATGTAATAACACCATTAACACCAGCACCATTAGCATACGTGTTAATTTCAACATACGGGTCCGAAAAGAAGTCCCATGGCTGTGAAACAAACTCATTGTTGTAAAATTGTACATATACAGGGAGCTTGAAAGCGTGAAGCTTTGCAACAACATCAGTTTGATTACCAAGAAAACCATTATTTCTAGGATACACGGATTCTTTCCCAATAATAACAGAATTGGCAAATTCACTGATATCTAAAATTGTTGAATTGAGCGCATCACGTATATTCTTATCAACTTCATAAACAAGCTCATGCTTGTTGCTTCTTGCCTTGAAAAATTTCAGAACGGCACTATCCGATGACTGAATCAAGATTTTTTTGGTTGTCTGGTTATTTATTCTGGATTCATTCAAAACGTTCATTACAGCATCTGTTACACTCAATCCCTGTTCTGCAGCTAAGAAAGCGGCATTCTGCAAGTTGGAAGAACATAAAGGGTATTGCTTTTGTATCAGTTAATACATGAATGAACTATGTTGACTCACCTTAATGTTGATCAAGACACCAGAGACTGAAGTAGCATTACTAGCAAAGTCCAAAAAGTCGGATAGTCTTGAAAGGTTGCCATCATTAACAGCCCTTGGATTTCTTGGTAACGTGTAGTTTGTATACGGTGTGTAAATTACAGCTAAAATATTAAAAAAACAATAAGAAAATAAGAAAAACCAGTACATTGATGATATAAAACTAGCGAGTATAATACTTACGTTGTAATGTCTTAATCTGGTCCCATGTGAGACTGAATGTAAATATTCCAGCACCAGATTGAAGTTCAGGGATGGTTATAAAATTAGTAAATTCTGACTGGGCGACATTCGTTCTATCAAGGAGGTTAATTGAACCTAAACAAATAGGTATCCCATCGCTTGTTATTTGAATAGGGCAATCAATAATATCTGCACCGTCATTAACAGCTTTTTCATACGCCAAATCAGTACACCCCGGGTAATCACCACTTGCTCCTTCATATGATATGATCAAAGGTTTTGTTTGAGTGTGGTTATTCCCCAAGTCGGATAAACAATCTGTAGAATTACATAGAAATTAGCAACAAGAACAAAGAAACATAATCATGTTGATGACTTACCAAATGCTGCAGATGGGGTTATTGGGTTATCAGAAAGCACACCATCAACAGAAAACACACCATTGTCAACATACTGAAGATACTCTCGTACGGGGTCATAACTGTAATTATACGGGAGTGGAGCATCATTTTGAAAATCAGAAGCAAAAACTTCTAGGCCCGCTTTATGAGCATCTGCTACCAAAGAAGTCGATGACTGCAGATAAAAATCATCCCCAACAGGCCATATATATGATTTAGGAACAATAATTCCTTGGGCAAATGTTGTGATGAATGTCAGGTTCCTCAAAAGAGAAGCATAAGTTTTGTTGGTTGTAGGCTCAATTTTATCGTATCCAATAAACCGAAATACTAATTTGGTTGATTTTGGACTGAATCCTGTCACGATACTTTTTAGAAAGTTCACTTCAGGTGACGAGATATATTTGATTCCAAATTTTCTTGAAGTAGCCAACACATAACTTCTCATGCTCAACTTATGCTGGTTGTAAAACGCGTCATGCTCAATATTCAACCACAATCCTGCCGGTGAATGTGGTAGTAATATTCCCGCGAACTCATCAACAGTAAGAATTTTGTAAGCGTCATCAAAATATGGAACTCTAGAGTAGATCCCTTGTCTTACTGTTACAACAATGTTATTTATAAATGACCATACTATTACTAAACATTGACCAACCGTATGAAATTTGAAAAGGTGAACTTACAAAAGACTCTGTCCAGATCAGCAATGGTGAAATCAACAGGAAAGTATCCTGTTACAGATACTCCGTTTACATTATACGTCTTTCCTCCCTTATCAAACGTGGAAGCTATTGTAGAGGAGTTTTCAAGATTCAGATTTGGGAAACATATGCCAATACTATCTTTGGTTAATTGTACATCACACCACAGAATCACATTGGGTACACTAGTACTAAGAGCAAACGAGTATGCATTGTAGCTGGAACCAGGAAAGAGGCCTGAAAACCCACCATTTGCAACCACTAATGGAGGGTATCCTGCAAAAGTAATATAATATTAAACTTTAACCATCTGATCAAGCAAGGACCACAACGCTTATTCGACGGTCATGAATGCTCGAGTTAATCGTTAAAGTTCACATGTTGGTCGAAATTCATAAGGGTAGTTTAGTTGTTACTAAGTTATATCTAGTTATTTAATTTGGGACCTATTTATTTAAGTTTAGTTTATATTGTGGGTCAAGCTGTCAACGGATAAACATACGCTTGTTACGTTTCTCTCTTATTTAAATAATCCTAATTAGCAAGACTTTGAGTTGGTTAAGTTCTAGCTTATATAGTCAATTCAAGTTTGTTTCTTGAGCTCTTAATTTCTGAAAAGTACATTTGTTCCAAAAGGTCAACAAAAACTTTACTTTTCTTCTTTTATTTTTCTTAATAGCAATATTTAGAGCTGTCAATTTTCGATTAAGACGCATTGATATCCATTAATGAACTCACGAACGAACCAGTAATGGTGTTTTTTTCTCATAATTTTCATAAAACTGAATTCATAAAATTTATATTTATTTATAAAGTTGATAAACGGTTTGTAAATTTATAAATATATAACTTATTAAACATGCTACACTTAAACATGATGCTTTATCACAGCATATAGTTTATATTTTAATTTTTTTCAATATATCAAGAACATCGTATTAATAAAAAGACAGAATTACAGATATGTTTGTACTGAATTTCGCTTATTATTCTTTATCTTCAAAATTGATTTGTTTTGCCTTTAGGTTTCTAAATCCAATAGCATTTATCCTTTAGCCCTAATCCCGTTAAATTTCATTTTTAAGTTAGGCCATATGCTTTGCACATGAGGGTAAATTGGTAATTTTACCTATCTAATTGAAAACATTATAATAAATAAAAAAAATAAATTTAAAAACTCATCACTCTCTCTTTCTCGACCACCCCCATCACCACCACCACCACCACCACCGTAAAAACAACCACCACAATTACCAGAGTTGAAACAGTTTATTAACCCGTCAGCCAAATAACATGCCTGATATTCTTCTTCCTTGAAACCCTAACTGTAATAACATATACCGATTTGTGATTGCAAGTTAGGGTTTTGAAATCCCCTAACTGATTTTGCTAAAACAAAGCCCTAGTGTGAATATGATATAATCCTATCCTGGTCACCAAATCCCTATCCCAAATCGTTGTTGTTGGGAGCAATTAACCATGAATTACACGGTGCCGAAGACTTTGTGTCGGCGTCGACTAAAGCCCCAAACTTGTTTTAAATTAAACCCCACAGGCAATCGGTTAGATTTCGATTCCAATTTTGGTGCGGAATCAGTTGAAGGTGTCAAGCTCATTTTAACTTGAACTCGGCACCTACAACCACCACAAAATATCCACGGATGTTGCAACACACATATCCGCCTCCTTCTTCGGCTTTGATTTTCCAAAGCCCTAGTGTGAATATGATATAATCCTATCCTGGCCACCGAATCCCTATCCCAAATCGTTGTTGTTAGGAGAAATTAACCAAGAATTACACGACGCCAAAGACTTTGTGTCGGCGTCGACTAAAGCCCCAAACTTGTTTTAAATTAAACCCCGCTGGCAATCGGTTAGATTTCGATTCCAATTTTGGTGCGGAATCAGTTGAAGGTGTCAAGCTCATTTTAACTAGAAATCGGCACCTGCAACCACCACAAATATCCACCGATGTTGCAACACACATCCGCCTCCTTCTTTGGCTTTGATTTTCCATCGCCTGGTTAAAGCTTCAACGATGGAGACGGTTGTTGTAGTGGCTGCGATAGGGTTTAGATTTGGTGTGGTGTGGTAGTGAATGGCGGTGAAGGTGTAAATGGTTAGGCCTGGTGGTTGTGTTGGTGGTAGCAGGCGGGGGTTGGTTGTGGCTGGAGGTTAGAGGTAGCTACGGCAGGTGTGCTAAGTTGGAGTGAGGTAGAAGAAGAGATACGTGATGGGTGTATATATATTTTATATTAAGTTTTTAAATTTGGTTTTGTTATTTATTTATTTATTTTTTATTAGATAGTTAAAATTACCAATTTATCCTCATGTGTATGGCTCATGACCTATGGCTAAAGGACAAGCTTCTTTGAATTTGGAAACGTGAAGAACAAAACAGAACAATTTCGAAGATAAAGGACAATAAAATTGAGTATAAACATAAATTTCATCTTTTAAGTTTACCTTAAATTGTATTTTTTTTAAACTTAACTAATAAGGTTATTTGTTTGAAGATTTGTAAGACATTTGGTCATTTTCACTAATCGTCGTTAACTTTTTCCGTTAATGAGGTGTAAAATTACCTAACAATCACTACAACAAACTAGGCCTATTTCGAAGACAATTATTATCGCTATATCCCCAGTTTGTCGTCGAGATAGCCTGTATTAACGACATGTCGTTGATATAAATTTCATCGCAACTTCTTTGTTTTGATAGTTGAAAAATGTCATCCGGATAAACCATCCATTGATCCATCACTAGTAGAAAAAAAAATGCTTTTAATAACATGCGCACTATGGCATGCGGTGATTTATGATGCGCAAATATGCGTGTCATTAAAAAAGGTTATATTTTTCAAAAATTAGAAGAGTTATGACACCTATTTTTGTACATCATAGAACCAATGTCATAAATTAAAAAATAAACCATGTGTGACATATTTGCATGTCATCTTGAAATCAAATAAAAAATAAACACTAGCCCATCCTCCCATGTAGCACCCAACACACTTATCATTCAGTAAGTTTCCTTCACAATTGAACATCGATCTTCACCATCAGTCAATTTCAACCAACGATCTTCACCATCAGTCCCACTACACCACCGTACGCCATCTTGCGTTCAGCCCACAATTTTGTTTTTGGCACACGATAGCATCTAGGGTTGCTTATTTGAAGTAAATTTTCATTCAACTGAAGGATTATTTGCAAAAGTTCAACTACTGTGAGGTATGTGCCTTCAATGTTACTTTGTTCTACTGCCAATTTTACCTTCAATTTCATCTAGGGTTTAACGGACTGTTTAATTTCTTTTCTTTTTTCTTTCTTTTTTTTTTGAAATTTGTGATGATTATTAAAAGGCATTGGACTTCTTTGACTAGATTATAGTGTAGGTATGACTACTAAAGTGTTATTATGATCTTTTAGGGTTGTTTTTGCGAATTGTCGTGGTAGATAAAAAAAATTTGTCTGGTTATCAATCAATAATGTGTGGTACAATTAGCAATGTGTTTAGTGTGTGTGTATGTGTGTGTGTGTGCCACTGTGTATAGAATATATGCTTAATAATGAGGAGTATTAGGGTTTGAGCGTGTAAAATTTACAGGTTCTGATAGTTAAGGTGGGATACTTGGATATTGGTGTTGCATACTTGCTACATGATTATCCTAAAATGAAGGTTACAGAAAAATATGATTTGTTTCTGATTTGCTACATGGTGTTGTATTGTCTATAAATTTTAATAATTTAGGTATAAAGTTTGATTTTGTTTGCTGTCATTGTGTTAAAGTAGAAACAAATGGTTGTTGATAAATCATGAATTTCGTCTAATAGATTATCTAATGCATACGAGGAAGCTGTGGAGGCCTTTTTAGAGTTTGTGCAAAGTAATAATCCAAAATCAAAGTTATGCCATGTCCTTGTGTAAAATGTAACAATTTGTGTCACCACTCTATTGATAATGTCCGTTATCATTTGTTTGCCCACGGTTTCAAAAAAATTATAAGGTTTCGTCTTTTAGTGGAGAAAAACTTCCTGATAAATCTAGGCCTCCTGACTTTATTTATAATTATACAAGTGATTATAATTATACAAAGGAAATGCTAAATGATGCCTTCGCATATGCTGAGAAATACCCTGATTCATTGAAATCACTTCTTGAAGAATGTGATAAGTCAAGTATAATGGACTTAGTGGATTATTGAATTTCCAACATTTGAAAGGTCAACAAGGTTGGTCTGATGCTAGTTTTGATTGTTTGGTACCTTAAAAGATGTGTTTCCATTAGATAATACAACTCCTAGCTCAATATATGAGGCCAATAAGTTGCTAGAAGGACTAGGTCTAGAATATGAAAAGATTCATGCATGTGAAAATGATTGTGTTCTATTATTGAAAGAACATAAGGATTCTTCTCATTGTCTAGCTTGTGGCGCATCCCATTGGAGGAAAGGTACAAAAATGTTCCTTCAAAAGTTTATGGTATTTCCACACATCCTAAGATTTAGAAGAATGTTTTCATCACCAGAAATTGCCCATGACCTAACTTAGTATGGACGAGGATGGGTCAATAATGGTAAGCTAACTCATCTTCGTGATTCCCCTTCTTGGAAGCTTGTTGACAACACGTGGAAAGAATTTGAAAAACAAGATAGGAATATTAGATTAGCCTTGTCTGTTGATGGTATTAATCCTCACAAGTCATTAAGTTCCAAACATAACTATTGGCCCGTTATCCTAATAACGCATAATCTATCCTCTTATTTGTGTACGTCAAGAAAATTCATGATGTTGACTCTATTAATATCAGCGACCAACCAGCTTAGTAACAATATTAATTTCTACTTTGCACCATTGATAGAAGATCTAAAGCTCTTATGGGAAACATGCGTTAAGACATTTGATGCTTATAAGAAAGAGTATTTCAATCTAAGTGCGGTATTACTTTGGACTATAAACGCATATGGTAATATTTCGGGGTGTGTTACCAAAGCTTATCATGCTTGTCCAATATGTTAAGAGAATACTCATTCACAATGGTTGCCAAAGTCCAAAAAAGTATGCTTTCTTGGCCATAAAAGATTTCTCCTACTTGAGCATCCTTTTCGTAAAAGAAAAAAAAAGTCTTGAACAATCAACAAGAGAGTGATATTATAAAAACTCCATTATCAGGTGAAGATGTGTACGACTATTTGCGGGGTTTGAGAACACATGGGGTAAGAAGAAAAAGTCAAAGGAAACGCTAAAGAAGAAAATATCAAAGAAGAAAAAGTCAAAGAAGAAAACTTCGAATGAGAAAAAGTTAAAGAAGGAAAAAGAAAGTATCTATGAGAGAACGCGGGTCATAAATGTGTGTCACAATGTCTGCAATTAATGTGTGTCATTAAACATGACACTCGGGTACATGTCATTTTTTATGTATGATCGGGCTATTAACTATACGTATTTGCGTGCTATCTGTAGCATTTAATGACACGCAATGTGTGTCATTAAAAACATTTTTTCTAGTAGTGCATCCATCCATCCATCCACCATCCATTGATCCATCCATCCAACAATCGATAATAATACAAACATATTGTTTTAATAATACAAACATATTATTAGAAAAACAAAATAATTAGTAAAGCACATGCATATAAAACAAATAGAAAGTGAAAAAAAAAATAGTTTTAATAATTATATATTTTAATTTAATCATTAATAAAAAATAAATAAAGTTATTTTAACATTTAGCAAGGACATTTCGTCGTAATAGAGTGATTTATTTATTATTATTATTATTTATTATTTATTTTTTCTTTTTATTTATTTATCAACCAATAATAAATATATTTAAAAAAAGTTAATTTAAGTTATAGCGAAAACAAGTCGTCGAAACAAGGTGATTTATATATTTTCTATTTTTTTCTTTTTGTTAATTTATCAACCAATAATATAAAAATAAAAAAAAGTTAATTTAAGATATAACGACAAGTCATTGAAAAAGGGTTTCAAGTTAGCGGTCAATTTTGCAAATCCCTCCAAAACTTTGGCCCACCCTGTATCAACGACATGTCGTCGATATAGGGTAGAAAAAAGCAGAAAAGTTTAAACAATCCTACAAAAATCATTGAGAACAGGTTAGTTATAGCGACGACCTTTGTGATCAATATAGCCTTAGTCGCTACATGATTGCGTGTTGTAGTGAACCCCTAGTAAAAAAAGGTAAGTAAATCTACTCTAATTGTTATACCCATTAAATAAAATAATAATTAAAAAAAATAATAAATAAATAAACCTATGTTCCAATTGCATCTCTCACTCATCTCTCTAAAAAAAACGTTCTTTATTTGGTGAAAAAGTTTTCTGTAGGATGTTAATGTAGATTTATTAATCAAGCGCTTAAATGGCATCAACGATGGAGGACTAGCAAAACATTGGTTTTCGGTGTGAAATTGGTTGGAGTAAACTCATATGTAACAATCAATTTTTTTTATATTTTCAATTTTATACACAATGTAATATATGTTATAATAATCACGTAATATAAAAATTAAACAAAAGAAAATTAGTTTACGTACGAGTTATGTCACTGTTACTAATCAAAAAATAGTTTTTTGCTAAGAATAACTACGTTATATAATAAATGTTTCAGATTGTATATCTAAGAATTAAACTATACAAATTAAACAAGAAAATGATACTGAAATTTAAGTATGAATCTGAATGAAAAATAGTTTAAAAATCATGTTTCTTATATATTCATGTATACTAAGAGCACTAACTGTTGTAAAATTGGTTGTAAAAATATTGAGATGTTTTGGACCAACAATTCGACAAACATGATACCAACGATAAAGCTTGACCCTGTATGTTATATGTAAAGTGCAAACAATGAATAACATATCGAAGTAGGTTGTGATATGTACCAGTTAATGTTTTCCATGGAGATTTTGTGTTATCAGATCTCTGAGTTCTGACCAAGGAGACCGAACAGATTAACGGTAACAAGTAGACGAGGTAGCACCTGAGGTTCCACATTCCCGGAAAATGTACACGTTGGCAGAGTGGCAAATACTGAAGTTCTCGTTGACGAGACTTTTTGGAAATGAGTGGTTTTTGTTTTAAGTCTCGAAACCTATAATGCTTTGTTATATAAGAAAGTGGATGTGACAAATAATGGAATTGATATTTTTATTTGTGGTTTTCAAAGATAATGACAAACCAAGCTAGCATTGTCACTTTAAGAATGATTGGAAAAGAAATAGTGTATCCAAGAAAGAAATCTTATCGGGATGTATAACGGGTAGTTTGATTAGGAATATAACACGATTGCACAATTGGTTTTTGGCGATCTCTCTCTCTCCCTCTCTCTCTCTACTTGGTTGTTTTTCGTCGGCTAGACCAGAAGCTTCTCTCTCTCTCTCGGCCGTTTCTTCTCTTAGATCAGATGCATCATCTATAGGATTCTAAAGTACTGTTTGGTCGTAAATGCCTTTTGGAGCTTGGCATACGAGTTGACTTCTTTCCAAAACGACTGGGCCGAATTATCGGTTCCAATTCATCAAGCCAACATGAAAGTTATTTGAATGATTCGATATCGTTTTATTTTATTGTCTAAAAAGTAATATATATTAGGTTACGTACAATACAACCCATGTAAGTTATTTGAATGATTCGATATCGTTTTATTTTATTGTCTAAAAAGTAATATATATCTGGTTACCTTACAACCCATGAAAGTTATTTGAATGATTCGATATCATGTTATCTTATTGTCTAAAAGTAATATATATTAGCTTACCATACAACCCAATAAGTATTGGAGATACAAATATTCAAATAAAGGAAATGGGAAACGTTTAGTCTAATCCATAAACAAAACTCATAACAAATATTATACATTAAACACAATATAATACTATTTGAGAAATTTGAAATTTGTATCATATAAAGCTAAGAAAATAATTTCCATATGATATATGTTTAACTTAACATTTATAATTCGACGAACTGTAAACTAATTACTTTATCATCATAAACAAAAACACAAATACGAATATAAGATGGACGTTTGTTGTGCTAAATATTTTTCTACAAATAAGGTTCAAAACTTAAAGTGGCCGGTCGCTACGAACATTAGGAACCACGTTCTTGTGGGTCAGCCTTACTTTGAAAGAAGTCGTCGTCTTCCTTAAATGGACACTAATTTTGTACGCCCTTCCCGTGTCATTCCCCTTTCGTTGTGGTGGACAAATTAATCACTACTTTGCAACTATTTTACTGTTAATATTAATAGTATATTACAGTTATGGACCCTGTGGTTTGGATTGTTTAACCCTTTGAATCCAAAATTAAATTTTGACGTATCATGCCATTTGGTGCCTTGCTAACCTCATCCCTTTTGTTCTGTCAAAATCTGATCACATGCCCCCGAAATGAAGGGCATTTAAGTCTTTTTATTCCAAAACCCTAAGAAAAACAAATATATAGTTAATCCAAAATTACTATTACTAATATATATAAATTAGGACTTTGGTGTCGCAAGTGTTACTTGACGACACCGTATTAGTCGGTGACTTTGTTATTTTTTTGGTATATTGGTTTTTATTAATCACAACTATTTTCTTTTGGTCACTACTGGTCCCAACTAATGAATTGGCTATGTCTAGTGTCCTATCTTATAGTCATGGCTCCGATACCAATCTGTAATACCCCGGCTAAAGTGAAAATGCCCGAGTGTGACGTACAGATTGTTAAAAACACATGTGACACTATTAAGTGACAATATTATCGTTAATTCACTAATACTTTAAATACGCAGTTTAAACAAGTAATACAAGGAAAATAATAAAACAAGCAGTGTGTTCATTTGTTTGAATAACCTAAGTCTAGTATCTTCATCGTGTGTCATCTTATACTAACTGTAGCTGTAGCATATGTATAAAATAATGCCAATTATATAAATAGTTGATGAGTTCACACAGTTTGATATAATACGTAAAAAAACATACAATTCTATGAAACTTGTGAGATGTATAACTACAGCGCATGCAAGGGTTCTTTACACTCGAATCAATGGTCCTTAGTGTAAAGAACAAATGAAGGTCATATCCATTTGGTAACAACCAACGTACTCGGATATTCAGGTCCCTTTTCCACTTGATACAATTGAACTGAGTGCAAAGGGGGGCGTATGATCATACTTATTGAGGCAACCATTTGAAATCAACACACGTTACAAGTAAGTAAGTAAACACACAAGTCCATGTAGTGAATTGTAGTCTGTAAGCAAAAGCGTAAATATATGAAGTTGGTAGGATACATATACTACCCCAAAAAATATGAAAACATTTAAAAAAAGGGGTGTAAGAAATTCACCTCGAAATCGAAGATAAACATGCAATTAAAAGCCGAAAGCACGATAACAAAACCAGAGCAACCAAAAGTGCGTAAAATAATCCAAAATGAGTGACTTCTCGAACTATAAGTAAAACAAAAACAAAATCTAACTAACAAGAATGAAAAAGTTGTAAATATTTTGTTAACAGGATTTAAGCATTATTTTAATATATGTTATTCACATATGGCATTTTTATATTTTTAAGTTTTAATGGAGTTTAACGATTTAATATCATTTTAATATTATTACTAACGCTATTATAAGACTTAAAGTGTTTACAAGGCACATATTTTTATCTCGAACAATAATTGTATAAATGGATTAAAGCTAATGAATTATCCATCTAATGTTCTATAAACTATCTTTAACGGATTAAATTATTTTAATACCATTTAATTAATAGTTTATAAGAGAACTTTAATATGTAATGCCCGTAAATTTCGTTAATCGGCTCGATCGTTTATAAATGTTTGTCAAAAAGCCGGGGTTTCATCTTTCTAATTTAGAGCCTTGTAATACGTTTTAAAAGTCCGTTTGTCCATCCTTTTTCCCAAAACATCCCCTCTTACGACTTAAAGTATTATATTAGTTAAACATAGCTACAATATTGCCCTTTAAACTTTACTAACCTTTTGAAAATTTAAGAAATAGTTACAACATTGACCTTTTAACTTTTAGTCATATATCCTTTTAAGTTTCATTTTTAACCCAACTTCCACCAACGATTTTTAAACATTCAAAATTTATTCATATGTTTATATTTCTTTTTAAATTACGCCATAAAAGCGATCATTTTTTTTTCTCTTTAATTTGAGTATGGTATTGCTATAGTTGTTTTTAGTTAAAAAGAATTAACACTTTATGTATCGGTGTTTACGACCTGGTTTTGATAGTTTTTAAATTAAACCGTGAGCCAAAACATTAGTAGCGGTTTTTTGTCATCGAAAACCATAACCGAACCATTGAAAATTGAAACCGAACCATTACCATCGGTTTGTGTTTCCCGCTGCATCGCACGGGCACCCGTCTAATATATATATATATATATATATATGGGAGATTTCAATTAAGAACCCTTTGAGTTTTAAGAACTCGAAAGAACTCAGTGTAACGATTTTTTTTTTGAATTTTTTTTTACACATGCGTAATATATGTAAGTTACATACACGTAAAAAAATTACAGAATTTTTTACGCACCAAGTCGACTTTTTACACATGCGTAACGGACGTAAAAGTTAGTGTAACCACTTACATATTTATTCTCTCTCCTACTTTGACTTTTTTGCCAGATTTAATCTCAACCACATATTCTAATTCATTTAATTAAATATGTGGCCTAGAATTGAGTTCTTAAGTTCTTAAAACTTAACATGGTTCTCAAAATATCCCTCCCCTATATACATACATACATACATACATATATATCTTAATAATAAATATGAGACTAACACGGGCGAGGCCGTGATACAATGCCGAACCATGCATCCTTAGCGTGTGTTCGATGAACACGAGCTAATGGGTCCAGCAAAGAAGACGTTTTGAAGCTGTACAAGTATCCTTTGCCTACTCTAAAAGATCATGGAAAGCATAGTACTAACAAAATAGTTGAGGCATTCAACAAGTTTGTTCGAAAACCTGTTGAGGTTCAACTACTAGAAGATGGATGCTTAGAGTACGAGACCGATTGAAGATAAAGACGAAGCATAATACTAAATAGTAGAGAGAGATTGTTAGGCCATATTTTGTATATTAAATCTTTTGTATTGTCTTGTTTATTTATGTTTATATATAATCATCTTTCATCTTAGCATCCATGTTTGGGCCTAAGGCAATTTGTAAGTAAGCCCATGGGCCCATGGAAATAATATAAAGTGAATGAGACTTGTACTATAAATAGTGCAAGCTTCTCATTCAACTTAACCTTTTGCCATGCTTATACCTTATCTTATCCAACAACTCTTCCACTTTCTCTCTTAACTTCATTTCTCGGCAAATAACCAAACAACAACAAGATCCGATATCTTGGTTACTTAGAGGTGATTTCCGCTAGCCTCTAAGGAGATTGATCCAAGAACTTTGTTGTTTGATCCCGATCATAGGACCTATAGCAAGTTAAAAATTGAAAATGACTCAAAACAAGAAATGATTTTAATATAATATGGTCGCAAGTTTGTAAATGGCGAATGCAAAAACGGTGTCAAAACAAAGCAGGGCGCAAAATGAGAAGCTGTCGCAAATGCTTGTGGTTTTTCGATTAAGAACGAAAAGAAACAAAACAAAAAAAATGTAACAATTACTGACGAAAATGATTACAAAATGAAAACGAATTGAATGAGCAAATCAACTAGCCATTGTGACTTAACTTTGCTTATAAGATTGATACTCATTTGCCTTATAACGAGCTGTTTTGAAACTAACATCCAACCTTCCAAGTCATCACCTTCAGCCCCTCTAGTCACACCAGCTGTGCAAACTGAATCACAGCTTCATTCAATCACTTTAGACAAATGCCTATTTTACCCCTGAACCTTATAAACTCTTAAACAAAGCCATTGACCACTGTTGACTCGGTCAATGTCCAACACTTAAAGTGACAATGCTAGCTTGGTTTGTCAGTATCTTTTCCTACCACAAATATCAATTCCGATCATTTGTCACACCCCCTTTTTTAAATGACAATGCATTGTAGGTTCCAAGACTTAAACCAAGACCACCCACTTCCCAAAAGTCTAGTCAACTAGAGCTTTAGCTCTGGGATCTGATAACACAAAATCTCCATGGAAAACATTAACGGGTATATCACAACATACTTCGATATGTTATTCATCTTTTTTTACTTTACGTATCAGGTTAAGCTATCATCAACAATCGTGTCTTGTTGGTCCAACAGTGGAAGGATTCATGAAGATAGTTTTAGTGAAAACATAATTCAGAGGAATATGGAATTGTTTAACGATCAGTTGATATTTCTTGGGCTCCATCCTACCTGCCCCAGCTATACGAATTGTATGCGCCATGCGACTCGTATAGATGTCAGATCTTGTATAGTGTCACTGACCAGCTTACGTCTTGTATAGGCATTACCAATCGTATGACCTATAAACATTTTACTAAATACTTTTTTAAAATGTTTTTCAAATTTATTCTTCAATCACACTAGACAATCAAGAGAATACAAACAACAATATTTTGATTTTAATCAACGTTAATATTACATACAACCAAATTGTAATAAAAAAAATAATTTTTGAGTAGCTGGTCAATGATCATATATGTTATCTTTGTTGTTGAAAATATGAGATTTGTTATTGAACCATATACGGATTTTAGGGAGATATAAGAATTGTATTACTTTCGACTCATATTGGTTCAGTTGTCTAATTTTATTACAAAAGAAATATAAAAAAAATTATTATAATTTGAGAATCATACTTTTTTATACATAGGATTTTTTAAACATTCGAGTCGCGTATGCTTATATTACTCATATAAGGTTATAATACTCGCGTAGACCTATACTACTCTATTTGTACTGCTCGTATAGGCCTATACAACTCGTTCCATACTATTCATATGAGACTATATATGGTTATACGACTCGTATAAAAGTTACGTCAACCACAATTCTAACAAGTTCATCCGGTGTCTAATACCGAAAAAGTCATCCGAATCCGTACGACTCATATAGTTTCGTCAACCACAATTCTAACAAGTTCATATGGTGTATGGTACCGAAAAAGTCATCCGTATTTGTACGACTCATATAGAGTGTGTTTGGATAGTGGGCTAGGGTGATGGTATGATAGGGTCGGTGAGTTAAGAGCAGAAGAGGAGAAATCTAAACAAAATTGAGCATGAGAAGTTAAACCACCGGGACTGTGGTTGAACATCCAGCATGATGCGTTTTACCGCCAGCATAATTTGAGCATGAGAAGTTACGTGTTGGCTGCTTCAAGAAAATTTGGAATTAAATACATATCATCACCTGAAGTCAATTTTCTAACAAGTATTGTGAAAAGGTTCAGTCCAAAATCAACCAAATTAGTTTTTCGGTTTCTTGGAAAGGATGATATCGAGCCTACAACCAACCAAACATATCGTCATCTTTTGAGGAACCTGACATTTATCACAACATTTGCCCAAGGAATTATTGTTCCTAAATCGTATATATGGCCTGTTGGAAGTGATTTCAAAATGATGCTCCACTCCCGTATAATTACAGTTATGACCCCGTACGAGAGTATCTTCAGTATGTTGACAATGGTGTGTTTTCTGTTGATGGTGTGCTTTCTGATAACCCAATAACCCCATCTGCAGCATTCGGTAAGTCATCAACATGATTATATTTCTTTGTTCTTGTTGCTAATTTCTATGTAATTCTACAGATTGTTTATCCAACTTGGGGAATAACCACACTCAAACAAAACCTTTGATCATATCATATGAAGGAGCAAGTGGTGATTACCCGGGGTGTACTGATTTGGCGTATGAAAAAGCTGTTAATGACGGTGCAGATATTATCGATTGCCCTATTCAAATAACAAGCGATGGGATACCTATTTGTTTAGGTTCAACTAACCTCCTTGATAGAACGAATGTCGCCCAGTCAGAATTTACTAATATTATAACCATCCCTGAACTTCAATCTGGTGCTGGAATATTTACATTCAGTCTCACATGGGACCAGATTAAGACATTACAACATAAGTATTATACTCGCTAGTTTTATATCATCAACGTACTGGTTTTTCTTATTTTCTTATTGTTTTTTTAATATTTTAGCTGTAATTTACACACCGTATACAAACTACACGTTACCAAGAAATCCAAGGGCTGTTAATGATGGCAACCTTTCAAGACTATCCGACTTTTTGGACTTTGCTAGTAATGCTACTTCAGTCTCTGGTGTCTTGATCAACATTAAGGTGAGTCACATGATGACCGTCTCGTTATTTCATTTATCTAATAACTCACACGAAAGTGATACCATTTTTGTTCTTATAACTTGCAGAATGCAGCTTACTTATCTGCTAAGCAGGGATTGAGTGTAACAGATGCTGTTATGGACGTTTTGAATAAATCTACAATAAATAAACAAGGAACAAAGAAAATCTTGATTCAGTCATCAGATAGTGCCGTTCTGAAAATTTTCAAGGCAAGAAGCAACAGGCATGAGCTTGTTTATGAAGTTGATGAGAATATACGCGATGTCCTAAATTCAACAATTGCAGATATCAGTGAATTTGCCAATTATGTTATTATTGGGAAAGAATCTGTGTTTCCTAGAAACAGTCGCTTTCTTGGTGATCAAACTGATGTTGTTGCAAAGCTTCACGCTTTTAATCTCCCAGTGTATGTACAATTTTTTAATAACGAGTTTGTTTCACAGCCATGGGACTTCTTTTCAGACCCGTATGTCGAAATTAACTCGTACGTAAATGGAGCTGATGTTGATGGTGTCATTACATCTTATCCAGCTACATCTTCCAAATACAGAAGTAAGTTCATTTATATTGTTAACCTAGCTTTTTGAGGTCAAAATCATTAGTTTTATAAGTTAGAATTCACATTGCTATTTAACACAATTTTGAAACTTTTAGAACACTCATGCTTTCAGTCTACTAGTTATATGCTATTTTGACTTTCCAAGCCAAACCACATATATATTTATGGGTTTCTTGATCATAATTTCTTCGTGTTAATTTTGGTGGAATTTAGGAACCGTTGTCTAGGATTACCAGCAGATCAGAGACCATCATACATGAGTCCAGCACTGCCTGGTCAATTATTCTCGTTCATGACACCTCAATATTTCCCACCAGCTGAAGCTCCTAATCCTGTTTTGGAAGATGCTGACGTGGCTCAAGGACCCATACCACCTACAAGACCATCTGCGCCATCTGGAAATAGGACAGCAACATCACCACGGGCTTCACCAAGTGATCAGCCACCTAAAAGTGTGGTGCAGATTCTGTTTTCTGTTGTGGCTGTTGTTGGTACAATTATACTGGTGCTTTGAGGGGACAAATATACAGTCATTTGGTTCTATACTCCGATTCATGTTTAATGAGTCCTGGGCTAATGCAGGACTGCTTGTCTTAAGAATACTGAATCAGTTGATTGATTGTTGTATAAATGTATAATATGTGTAAGTACTGATATATTTTTGGTGTGTAAGCTATATATATATAAGCAAGCCAATGGCTTGTTATTTGTAAAATAGATTATACTTGTATTATACTAATAAACCCTAACAATAAACTAATTATAAATATAATTAAAAAAATTCTTCAAAAGTTTGAGCATAAATGTTATTAATCCCCACTTGTTACATATAAAGTTTGGAAACAACGCTCATGTTACATCTTAACGGAGGAGAGCCCTCAATAGGCCTACAGTCCATATACTAATAAATCCTAAGAGTAAACTAATTATAATTAGCAACTTTTCTAGAGTTTGGAGCATAGATATTATGCATTTGCCTCACTTGTTAATAATAAAATTTGAAACACTCATGTTGCATCTTAAATTGTTGCTGGCATCTAGAATCTGAACAGTTATAACTTAAACTGGAACATGGTGGCGATTTGTTAGAAAACGACCGCAATCTCAAGTTGGAACACAAGTAGAAAACTAGAACACCCATGCTGCATCTTGAATAGTTGCCGGAATCTAGAATCTAAACAGTTTAAGATTCATTTGGAATAATAGCTGGGCTCCACAAAATGATAAATTGTTTTACTTGGAGAGCGGCACTAGATAGAATATCTGTAGAAGCACTTCAAAAGAGGAGAGGGGGGGGGGGGGGGGGGGTAAACGACAATTCAAGTGTACGTTTAATGTGCGGCAATAAAGTGGCATATCTAGTTTTTTTTCATCAGTAGGGGCTAAATATGGTTAAGGTTAATTAATGATTTCATTAAGAAACTGCCTCTAAATCGGTCAGAGGTAGAATATGTTTGGTTCACTTAAAAGACACATGTTAATGGTTTATATAGCCTTAATATGTTAGTTTTAGAAATATACTAAACCCATTCCCATTGCCTCTTAATGGCTCAACACAAGGATGCCAAACGATCTCTTAGACAGCTTGAGTCATAGTGGGTTGGGTACAAAAAGTATTAGTCACACATAACTTTATGAGTGTCAAAGGATTTAACCTTAATTGACTCATTCAGAAAGTTTCTGAAATTTTCAATCACTGTCACTACTAATAAACAACTTATAGCTACTGAAATAAAACAAATATAATTTGAAGAAATAAAATAAAAATATCGAAATAAACGTCTATCATATAGATGAGGATAACTAGTGACAACTTAGGGCTTCTAAGAGGTTGACACTTCAAGCCGGCCTACCAACTATACTTCATAGATGAGAATAAACTTGAAATCATCAATTCAACAATGAAAGTATATAAATAAATAAAATCATATTCAATTCAATTTGCAAAAAAAATCAAACTGTGATGCTGTATCATGATTCATATAAAGAAAAATGCAATTATAAACAATCTGAAACCTAGACACTATTTTGTTATGATATATACAAATCATTACCATCATCACCATCACCACCACCATCATCGTAATCAATAAATCTCATCAATAACAAAGCTATGGTAGGGTTTTAGGAGGGCAGGATGTAGACATCCTTACCTCTACCCGTAAGAATGGAGAGGCTGCTTCCAGTGAGAACCCCGGTCAAGCATTGGACATAAGGCACACAGCACACAACCATCGGCCGATTGGTGCACGTACCATTGTCTTTCGGCTATCAACGTCACCACATAATGTCTGATTAACATTCCACCACTTTTAACGCTATTTTCACGAAATTAGTAAAATATCGTCAAAATAGTGCAAATTCACACACATACATGGTTATACAAATATATTTAACAAATCAAGAAGACTGATTCCAACTAAAACAACTAAGGAACAATAAAACACCCTACGGAAAACTTAGCAACCTCCAATTTCAACTTAGAATTCCTCACCATTACAAATCTGATTGAAGCTATTTCAACCTATGAATCTGCAGTTAAACAACCCTGATGTAGCGTTGTGATTCTGTGAACCCGTGTTGGTCGAATAAACTGAACCTTGAGAGAGAGATGGGAATTAAATTAACAAAATAGGCTTGAAAATGGGGCTTGGGCTATTAACAATATCAAAAAGGCCCAGTTTTATTTAATCAAAGTTTATGGGAACAATATATTGATGGGCTAAAGTCCGGTAGAGGCCTTCTTACCCTCGCCTCAAGAAAAATACACCCCTGGCGGGGCTGGCAGTATATCAAGTTATCAACTAAGGAGCTCATCACTTGCTATTCTAACCTAATAAAAGTATTAGTTTGGGTTATCCTAGAAATGATTATAAAGATGAGAGTATTCTTCTCTAAAATTATGTGATGAAGATTTGTAAATTATAAGGTATGCTTATGAGTGGTTATAAGTAGATGAGAGAGAAAATGTTATATGTGAAAATTAAATTTAGGGTTTTATCACAGCATATAGTTTATATTTTAATTTTTTTCAATATATCAAGAACATCGTACTAATAAAAAGACAGAATTACAGATATGTTTGTACTGAATTTCGCTTATTATTCTTTATCTTCAAAATTGATTTGTTTTGCCTTTAGGTTTCTAAATCCAATAGCATTTATCCTTTAGCCCTAACCCCGTTAAATTTCATTTTTAAGTTAGGCCATATGCTTTGCACATGAGGGTAAATTGGTAATTTTACCTATCTAATTGAAAACATTATAATAAATAAAAAAAATAAATTAAAAACTCATCACTCTCTCTTTCTCGACCACCCCCATCACCACCACCACCACCGTAAAAACAACCACCACAATTACCAGAATTGAAACAGTTTATTAACCCGTCAGCCAAATAACATGCCTGATATTCTTCTTCCTTGAAACTCTAACTGTAATAACATATACCGATTTGTGATTGCAAGTTAGGGTTTTGAAATCCCCTAACTGATTTTGCTAAAACAAAGCCCTAGTGTGAATATGATATAATCCTATCCTGGTCACCAAATCCCTATCCCAAATCGTTGTTGTTGGGAGCAATTAACCATGAATTACACGGTGCCGAAGACTTTGTGTCGGCGTCGACTAAAGCCCCAAACTTGTTTTAAATTAAACCCCACAGGCAATCGGTTAGATTTCGATTCCAATTTTGGTGCGGAATCAGTTGAAGGTGTCAAGCTCATTTTAACTTGAACTCGGCACCTACAACCACCACAAAATATCCACGGATGTTGCAACACACATATCCGCCTCCTTCTTCGGCTTTGATTTTCCAAAGCCCTAGTGTGAATATGATATAATCCTATCCTGGCCACCGAATCCCTATCCCAAATCGTTGTTGTTAGGAGAAATTAACCAAGAATTACACGACGCCAAAGACTTTGTGTCGGCGTCGACTAAAGCCCCAAACTTGTTTCAAAACCCCGCTGGCAATCGGTTATGATTTCAATTCCAAATTTGGTGCGGAATCAGTTGAAGGTGTCAAGCTCATTTTAACTAGAAATCGGCACCTGCAACCACCACAAATATCCACCGATGTTGCAACATACATCCGCCTCCTTCTTTGGCTTTGATTTTCCATCGCCTGGTTAAAGCTTCAACGATGGAGACGGTTGTTGTAGTGGCTGCGATAGGGTTTAGATTTGGTGTGGTGTGTGAAGAAACTGTTGGAATACCGTATGCCCGAGACACATAATTAGGTTAATGTGGCTAGTTGTGTTTGATCCAAGTTGGGTCATACCCAATAACGAGTTAGACACACACCAATTATGTATTTGTTGAGATATGATCTATAAAACAAATACAGAACACGACACATTCAGAAATCGGGTTTCTGAATAATTACTTGAAAGTGTTAAATAAATTAATTGGTTAATTTATTTATTCAAATAATTATTATTGGAATGATTATTTAAACATGTGTTCTTTTATAAAATGGTTTATAAAAGAAGGGGTGTTTATATATTTTATAAGGTATAAAATATATATATCATTTAAAACATGAGTCACATACACTCCATACACTTGGTCAAAGTTGGTAAAGAGTTGATGTAGGTTGAGTAAGACTTACTTGACCAAGACCTAACCAAGGATTTGATTGAGATATGATCTCATTTTTAAATAGCATCAACATACTTTCAAGTAAGAAGAAATATACAACACCTTTTCTCTCTTGCTTTTTGGTTCGGCCGAACACAAGAAAAGAAGAGGTTCGGGTCTCGTTTTTCTCGTGTTCAAGCTCCCTAACATAGCTCGGTTTGTGTTGGAGGCTCGGGGTATCTTCCGTTTGAGGATCTTCCCTTTGAAAGTCTAGCATCAACATCATCATCTTCTTCAACCATCAACTACATCTCTTAAAGGTTTAAGAATGTAAGTTTTACAATCTTTGATAGTTTAGTTTTTTTCCCTTATTATTTGATCTTTTGTCTCGGGTTTCTAATCTTAAGATTAATGGTAATCTTGAAACAAGAATAAAGGGTTATTCATAGATTAACATATCATATAAACTTGTAATATATATATATATATATATATATATATATATAATATATATATATATATATATATATATATATATATATATGGATACATATGTTTAAGTTTGTGATTATCACGCTTCCGCCTTAATTAATGACTAGTTAAATGGTTAACTAAGTTTAAAATTTCCATAGAAACCCAACAGAAATGTGGATCGACTTACTGGTAGACGATCTACTTTCCTCGGGTGTGATTATGCTATTCCACCGATGGATTCCTGGGATCTGGGTTCTTCCACCTACAAAATGAACAGCACCGTAAACTTACCCCTCAGAAAGGGACAGAGGGGTCCTCTTTGGGGTAACCCTCCGGTGTGAGAATAAGAGTTTGTAGGAGAAGATAATAATATGAGCGTAAGGAACTTGGAATGTATTGCTTAATATAGCTGAATACTCTGTAATTGGATGTGATTGTGTCCTCTTCCTTGTGGAGTTGATGTGGTATTTATAGTGCTAGGGTTTCCACTGATTGGGCTTAGACCCAGTTAGGGCCTTGTTGGCCTCCTCCAATTGCTTTGCGCCACGTGTCCTTCAGGGACACCTGGTGCTTTTTCATTGGTTATAATCACGTGGTAGCACATGGGTTTTGCTGAGTTGTCCACCTTTCATTGGCAGCTGTCAACATCAGCATATTCTTATTCCTTAAAAAGATACATTCTGGAAGATTGTCTGACGTGCACAATCAAGGTTGCCCTAATCCTGATTTGGATAAGGACGAGGTTGATTATGTGCATGTGTGATATGCGCCTATCCTGAGGATGCGCGAGGTCTTCTCTTTATTCTCACGCGCAGATGTGATATGCACAAGCATGTGATATGCGCCACGCGCAGATGTGATATGCGTGAGCATATGTGATGCGTGAGCATATGTGATGCTTGAGCATATGTGATGCCTGAGCATGTGATGCCTGAGCATGTGATGCATGAGCATGTGTGATATGCGTGAGCATATGTGATATGCGCCATGCGCATAGGTTTTGGCTTTGTGCCTTTATAATGTCTTGATTTCAAGCCTCTTGTCTATATCTTGTGGGTTGACCCGCCTCGCTCGGTGTTGAGGCGGGTACATACCTCTTCAAGCCCCCCAGTCTAATGTGTGTCTTGTCTCGCGCGAGCGAGGTAAGATAGATATTAGACTTAATAGTTTGCTCTTTTAATAGGGTTTTGTCTTTTTCTTCTTATTATTCATCGTTGCGCGAAATTCTATCCTTTTGGTTGAAAACGAATCGTCCCTGTACGTGGTTGGTTGTTGCTGACATGCGTCAGTGATGGAGACGTGTCAGACCTTTCGTGTGCTCGAGGTGCTACAGTTGCCTTTCATGTCCCCTCACATAGTGTCAGGAACACGTGTCGCGCTCGCGTTGGTCCGTGCCTGCGAGTGGTGGCGCGTGAACTCTGGCAGCACCTGTATCGTTTCTTTTCGTGTCCCCTCCCACAGTGTCAGGGACACGTGTCGCGCTCGCATTGGTTTACACCTGCGAGTGGTGGCGCGTGAAGTCCGATCAGTACCAAATTTTCTCTCTCCTGGGCCTGTAAAAGCAAGCCCTTAGAGTTTTATTCTTCATCCTCTTTGCTGTTTTATTCAAAGCTTTCCTTTCTTTCATTCTATTCCGATTACCTTTCTGCTTCCAGATCTCTGTTCTTCAGAAGCATCCTTTGTCCGTTTTTACAGTTGTATGTCTGATAGCTCAGACAACACAATCTCCCCCATCCATTGCCGTGTGAAATCGTTAGTGATGTCTACGTTGAAGAAGACCGGCAAGGGGAAGATGGCTGCTGAGGCCTCATCGGAGGAGGTAGGGAGGACTAAGGCCGTGAAGAAGTGGGATGAGATCCCCTGCAAACTGAGGCAGACCGATTTTGACAGCCTTATCGCCTCTCAGGGTTTTCTCCCTGAGTATGGCTGCATGCTGCCGGCGGCCGGGCAAACGGCGGCGGACCCGCCTACCGGCTATATATCCCTTTACTGCCATTTTTTCACCCACTGCAACCTTAGTCTCCCGATGACAAGGTTTGTGGGTGCGGTGCTTAGGTTTTATGGGATTCATATATCCCAAGTCCATACGTTTGGACTCGTGCGCATGACTCATTTTGAGTTCATGTGCAAATCTCAGCGCGAGGAGCCCACCCCTCGGCGCTTTCAGTTTTTTTATAAGCCCAAGATCCAAGATTCTTGGTTCTCATTTATTCCTCGCAGTCAGAAGGTCAAGTGCTGCACTGTTTCATTCAAGAGCCTTCATGACTGGTCTGAGAGATTTTTTTACATTAAGGCTGGTGTGATCCCCATCAGCATGACCATGCGCGCTATCTCTTCTGCGCCTGCGGATGTGGGTGTCCTCAAGAACCCAACTGGCGCCTGGGTTAAAAAGTTGACTGCCGAGCCATCCCCCGCCAAGAACATTTGTGAGGTGGCGCTTGTGGGGGTTGGTATGAGCAGGAGGTGGGCCGACAGCGCGACTGAGCCCGTTATCCAAGTTGACGGCTTGTGTAAGTTAATCTCATTGTATTACTTCTGCGCGAATATAATTCTATTTGCTGATATCATTTGATTTGTTTTGTGCAGTCAGCAAGGAGTATGTCCACGCCGCCTATGATGAGCATATGGAGGGTGGCTCCGTCGCGCTGGGCGCTGGGGAGGTTGGTTTCCCCGATCGCTTCGATGACATGTTCATCCCTGTTGATCTGGGATTTCTCTTTGACAGCGATGCGCCTGGTAAGCCTTTGTACTTATGCATTTGCCTTTATAATACCAAATTTTGCTAACACTTCTGTTGCGTGTATTGTAGACGCGCTTGAGAACTACGAGCTGGAGCTCGCGGAAGAGGAGGAGGAAGAGGAGGCGCCCCAACTAAAGCGTAAAGCTAAAGGGAAAACTGGCGCAGGGGCCAGTAAGAAGCAGAAGAAAGATGATGCCCCTGTTGTTCAGGATCCTCCTTCTCAGGCGAAGGGATTTGAGAAAACCCAGGAGTTTCCCTCCAAGTTTCCCTTGTCTTCCCTGCCTCAAAAAATGGGCAGACCTCCTGTCCACACGAGGTATGGTGCCACTACCTCCTCCCTTCGCGCGGTGGAAAAGGGAAGCGGCGTTGCGCCTTCGTCAGGTATACTTTGCTTATCCTTTGCTTATCTTTTATGGTTCTATGAGCGCGATTCTGATAGAATTACTAATGAATCTTTGCTCACTCAAATGTTTGTAGAGCCGGCGACCTTGGTGGATCAACCTCAAGCGCAACAAGATGCCGAGGCTGCGCCGGAGGTCGCTTCGAAGTCCCCTGCTTTACCCTCGAAAAAGGGTAGAATGGACTTCATGGCGATGTTTGCCTCGCGAACGGAGTTGCGCCAAGGTACGTATTGTGCTTTTATTTTCTGACTTTTTTCTTTTAGATCAAGTCATGAACTATTTCTTTTTGTTGATTTTTTCATAGGAGTCATAGCTGGCGTACAAGCTGCTGGCGGCACTCCTGGCGCCGGTGCCAGCGCCGTTGGTTCTGCTCCTGCTCCTGCTCCTGCAAGCGCTGAATCTCCCCTCATCGGGATTACTAAGGAGCAGGAGGCCGTTTTACGCGCCGATCTGGCGGCGTCGAGACCTCCCTCACCTCCTCCTGCGCGCAGCCCTCCTCGCGAGACTGATTTTGGTTCTAGAACGCAGGAGAAAAGGCCTGTTTCAGAGGAGGATGAGGAGGTTCAAGCTGAAGGCTCCTACAGCGGCCGCGCCAGCCCTGCAGCGCCACGAGGTTTCGTGGCGGAGTCTTCTCGTGGGCCTGGCGCTAACTTTTCTGCTTCATCCCCGCAGGTATAGGTTCGTTTTTCCTCCGCTACGCGGATTTCCATCTTAGTGTCTTGATGACTTAGATCATTACTTTGTGTTTGCAGGAATCCGATCACATTTACCGCCCGAGATAGAATATTACTGAGGACAGCACATTTCAGTCCATGGGTGTGTGTGCGGAATTCTGGGCTCATTCTGTGCCTCCAGCTGAAAGGAGGTTCCAGGAGGACCGCGCTCGCGATGACTTGCTCAACGATCATCTGTTTGCTGGGTCGGCCTTCTTTGCTGCCTCCCAAGAGCTTCGCTATGATTACGTAAAGGTACGTGATGCTCTTGCGGAAGCCAAGCAAGAGGCTAAAGTGTCTGCTTGGCATCTTTCTAATGCTCGAGAGAGGGCTGAGAAGCTCCAAGCAGAGCTCAGTGAGAACAGAGCAAGTGCCAACAGCGCCTTCGTGAAGCGCGGGCATGAGCTTCAGGCTGCGCGGGAGAAGCTACAGGCGGCCGAGGCGGACGCGGCCAAGTACGCGCGTAGAGCGCGCGACTTGGAGCTGGACGCGGAGGCGCGTGACCAAGCTCTTGTCCAGTCTATAACTGAAAAATCATCACTGGAGAGTGAGGTTGCGCGCCTGAAGAAGGAGCTGGCGGCCGCGCAGGCCGAGAAAGATGAAGCCTTGGTGACGGCAGCGTCTAGCCAGGAAGCACTTGATGCTGCGCGGGCGGAAAAGGAAGAAGCCTTGGCGGCAGCAGCGTCTGACAAAGAGGAGCTGAAACAGACTAAGGAAACTGTTGAGTTGTTAAACTCTCAGATTCCTGCCGTCGAGACGTCTGTTGCTTCCCTTGCGCAGGATCGCCAATGGCTAATCTCACAGGGTATGACTCGTTGCGCTTACGCGATGAAATACTCAGACGAGTTTCAGGCCCTTGTGATGGATTGTAACGCTGCCGCGCGCTTGGTGGGTCGAGCTGAAGGGTTTAAGGATGGCTATGAATATGGCATGCTGAAGAAGAACCCATCCGACTACTCTTATCAGAGCGACGTTGCCTGCGCGGACATGGCCGAGATGGGGGAGAAGTATTTGAATACTCCCATTCCCATCCTTGCGCAGGTATTTTAACTTTAATGAGATTACCTTGACTTATTTTCCAAGTCTTTTTTGTACTCGTATTTTTCCATCTGATTTGCAGATATCCATGGTGAAAATTTGTTTTTTAGAGATCTGATGAGATCTTGTTGCCGTTGTAACAGTGGATGGCGCCAATGAAGAAACGTGGATCGACTTACTGGTAGACGATCTACTTTCCTCGGGTGTGATTATGCTATTCCACCGATGGATTCCTGGGATCTGGGTTCTTCCACCTACAAAATGAACAGCACCGTAAACTTACCCCTCAGAAAGGGACAGAGGGGTCCTCTTTGGGGTAACCCTCCGGTGTGAGAATAAGAGTTTGTAGGAGAAGATAATAATATGAGCGTAAGGAACTTGGAATGTATTGCTTAATATAGCTGAATACTCTGTAATTGGATGTGATTGTGTCCTCTTCCTTGTGGAGTTGATGTGGTATTTATAGTGCTAGGGTTTCCACTGATTGGGCTTAGACCCAGTTAGGGACTTGTTGGCCTCCTCCAATTGCTTTGCGCCACGTGTCCTTCAGGGACACCTGGTGCTTTTTCATTGGTTATAATCATGTGGTAGCACATGGGTTTTGCTGAGTTGTCCACCTTTCATTGGCAGCTGTCAACATCAGCATATTCTTATTCCTTAAAAAGATACCTTCTGGAAGATTGTCTGACTTGCACAATCAAGGTTGCCCTAATCCTGATTTGGATAAGGACGAGGTTGATTATGTGCATGTGTGATATGCGCCTATCCTGAGGTGCGCGAGGTCTTCTCTTTATTCTCACGCGCAGATGTTTCATGCGCAGATGTGATATGCACAAGCATGTGATATGCGCCACGCGCAGATGTGATATGCGTGAGCATATGTGATGCGTGAGCATATGTGATGCTTGAGCATCTGTGATGCCTGAGCATATGTGATGCCTGAGCATGTGATGCATGAGCATGTGTGATATGCGTGAGCATATGTGATATGCGCCATGCGCATAGGTTTTGGCTTTGTGCCTTCATAATGTCTTGATTTCAAGCCTCTTGTCTATATCTTGTGGGTTGACCCGCCTCGCTCGGTGTTGAGGTGGGTACATACCTCTTCAGTGTGGTAGTGAATGGCGGTGAAGGTGTAAATGGTTAGGCCTGGTGGTTGTGTTGGTGGTAGCAGGTGGGGGTTGGTTGTGGCTGGAGGTTAGAGGTAGCTACGGCAGGTATGCTAAGTTGGAGTGAGGTAGAAGAAGAGATACGTGATGGGTGTATATATATTTTATATTAAGTTTTTAAATTTGTTTTTGTTATTTATTTATTTTTTATTAGATAGTTAAAATTACCAATTTATCCTCATGTGTATGGCTCATGACCTATGGCTAAAGGACAAGCTTCTTTGAATTTGGAAACATGAAGAACAAAACAGAACAATTTCGAAGATAAAGGACAATAAAATTGAGTATAAACATAAATTTCATCTTTTAAGTTTACCTTAAATTGTATTTTTTTAAACTTAACTAATAAGGTTATTTGTTTGAAGATTTGTAAGACATTTGGTCATTTTCACTAATCGTCGTTAACTTTTTCCGTTAATGAGGTGTAAAATTACCTAACAATCACTACAACAAACTAGGCCTATTTCGAAGACAATTATTATCGCTATATCCCCAGTTTGTCGTCGAGATAGCCTGTATTAACGACATGTCGTTGATATAAATTTCATCGCAACTTCTTTGTTTTGATAGTTGAAAAATGTCATCCGGATAAACCATCCATTGATCCATCACTAGTAGAAAAAAAAAGGCTTTTAATAACATGCGCACTATGGCACGCGGTGATTTATGATGCGCAAATATGCGTGTCATTAAAAAAGGTTATATTTTTCAAAAATTAGAAGAGTTATGACACCTATTTTTGTACATCATAGAACCAATGTCATAAATTAAAAAATAAACCATGTGTGACATATTTGCATGTCATCTTGAAATCAAATAAAAAATAAACACTAGCCCATCCTCCCATGTAGCACCCAACACACCTATCATTCAGTAAGTTTCCTTCACAATTGAACATCGATCTTCACCATCAGTCAATTTCAACCAACGATCTTCACCATCAGTCCCACTACACCACCGTACGCCATCTTGCGTTCAGCCCACAATTTTGTTTTTGGCACACGATAGCATCTAGGGTTGCTTAATTGAAGTAAATTTTCATTCAACTGAAGGATTATTTGCAAAAGTTCAACTACTGTGAGGTATGTGCCTTCAATGTTACTTTGTTCTACTGCCAATTTTACCTTCAATTTCATCTAGGGTTTAACGGACTGTTTAGTTTCTTTTCTTTTTTCTTTTTTTTTTTTTGAAATTTGTGATGATTATTAAAAGGCATTGGACTTCTTTGACTAGATTATAGTGTAGGTATGACTACTAAAGTGTTATTATGATCTTTTAGGGTTGTTTTTGCGAATTGTCGTGGTAGATAAAAAAAATTTGTCTGGTTATCAATCAATAATGTGTGGTACAATTAGCAATGTGTTTTGTGTGTGTGTATGTGTGTGTGTGTGCCACTGTGTATAGAATATATGCTTAATAATGAGGAGTATTAGGGTTTGAGCGTGTAAAATTTACAGGTTCTGATAGTTAAGGTGGGATACTTGGATATTGGTGTTGCATACTTGCTACATGATTATCCTAAAATGAAGGTTACAGAAAAATATGATTTGTTTCTAATTTGCTAAATGGTGTTGTATTGTCTATAAATTTTAATAATTTAGGTATAAAGTTTGATTTTGTTTGCTGTCATTGTGTTAAAGTAGAAACAAATGGTTGTTGATAAATCATGAATTTCGTCTAACAGATTATCTAATGCATATGAGGAAGCTGTGGAGGCCTTTTTAGAGTTTGTGCAAAGTAATAATCCAAAATCAAATGTTATGCCATGTCCTTGTGTAAAATGTAACAATTTGTGTCACCACTCTATTGATAATGTCCGTTATCATTTGTTTGCCCACGGTTTCAAAAAAATTATAAGGTTTCGTCTTTTAGTGGAGAAAAACTTCCTGATAAATCTAGGCCTCCTGACTTTATTTATAATTATACAAGTGATTATAATTATACAAAGGAAATGCTAAATGATGCCTTCGCATATGCTGAGAAATACCCTGATTCATTGAAATAACTTCTTGAAGAATGTGATAAGCCAAGTATAATGGACTTAGTGGATTATTGAATTTCCAACATTTGAAAGGTCAACAAGGTTGGTCTGATGCTAGTTTTGATTGTTTGGTACCTTAAAAGATGTGTTTCCATTAGATAATACAACTCCTAGCTCAATATATGAGGCCAAGAAGTTGCTAGAAGGACTAGGTCTAGAATATGAAAAGATTCATGCCTGTGAAAATGATTGTGTTCTATTATTGAAAGAACATAAGGATTCTTCTCATTGTCTAGCTTGTGGCGCATCCCATTGGAGGAAAGGTACAAAAATGTTCCTTCAAAAGTTTATGGTATTTCCACACATCCTAAGATTTAGAAGAATGTTTTCATCACCAGAAATTGCCCATGACCTAACTTAGTATGGACGAGGATGGGTCAATAATGGTAAGCTAACTCATCTTCGTGATTCCCCTTCTTGGAAGCTTGTTGACAACACGTGGAAAGAATTTGAAAAACAAGATAGGAATATTAGATTAGCCTTGTCTGTTGATGGTATTAATCCTCACAAGTCATTAAGTTCCAAACATAACTATTGGCCCGTTATCCTAATAACGCATAATCTATCCTCTTATTTGTGTACGTCAAGAAAATTCATGATGTTGACTCTATTAATATCAGGGACCAACCAGCTTAGTAACAATATTAATTTCTACTTTGCACCATTGATAGAAGATCTAAAGCTCTTATGGGAAACATGCGTTAAGACATTTGATGCTTATAAGAAAGAGTATTTCAATCTAAGTGCGGTATTACTTTGGACTATAAACGCATATGGTAATATTTCGGGGTGTGTTACCAAAGCTTATCATGCTTGTCCAATATGTTAAGAGAATACTCATTCACAATGGTTGCCAAAGTCCAAAAAAGTATGCTTTCTTGGCCATAAAAGATTTCTCCTACTTGAGCATCCTTTTCGTAAAAGAAAAAAAAAGTCTTGAACAATCAACAAGAGAGTGATATTATAAAAACTCCATTATCAGGTGAAGATGTGTACGACTATTTGCGGGGTTTGAGAACACATGGGGTAAGAAGAAAAAGTCAAAGGAAACACTAAAGAAGAAAATATCAAAGAAGAAAAAGTCAAAGAAGAAAACTTCGAATGAGAAAAAGTTAAAGAAGGAAAAAGAAAGTATCTATGAGAGAACGCGGGTCATAAATGTGTGTCACAATGCCTGCAATTAATGCATGTCATTAAACATGACACTCGGGTACATGTCATTTTTTATGTATGATCGGGCTATTAACTACACGTATTTGCGTGCTATCTGTAGCATTTAATGACACGCAATGTGTGTCATTAAAAACATTTTTTCTAGTAGTGCATCCATCCATCCATCCACCATCCATTGATCCATCCATCCAACAATCGATAATAATACAAACATATTGTTTTAATATTACAAACATATTATTAGAAAAACAAAATAATTAGTAAAGCACATGCATATAAAACAAATAGAAAGTGAAAAAAAAATAGTTTTAATAATTATATATTTTAATTTAATCATTAATAAAAAATAAATAAAGTTATTTTAACATTTAGCAAGGACATTTCGTCGTAATAGAGTGATTTATTTATTATTATTATTATTATTATTATTATTATTTATTATTTATTTTTTCTTTTTATTTATTTATCAACCAATAATAAATATATTTAAAAAAAGTTAATTTAAGTTATAGCGAAAACAAGTCGTCGAAACAAGGTGATTTATATATTTTCTATTTTTTTCTTTTTGTTAATTTATCAACCAATAATATAAAAATAAAAAAAAGTTAATTTAAGATATAACGACAAGTCATTGAAAAAGGGTTTCAAGTTGGCGGTCAATTTTGCAAATCCCTCCAAAACTTTGGCCCACCCTGTATCAACGACATGTCGTTGATATAGGGTAGAAAAAAGCAGAAAAGTTTTAACAATCCTATAAAAATCATTGAGAACAGGTTAGTTATAGCGACGACCTTTGTGATCAATATAGCCTTAGTCGCTACATGATTGCGTGTTGTAGTGAACCCCTAGTAAAAAAAGGTAAGTAAATCTACTCTAATTGTTATACCCATTAAATAAAATAATAATTAAAAAAAATAATAAATAAATAAACCTATGTTCAATTGCATCTCTCACTCATCTCTCTAAAAAAAACGTTCTTTATTTGGTGAAAAAGTTTTCTGTAGGATGTTAATGTAGATTTATTAATCAAGCGCTTAAATGGCATCAACGATGGAGGACTAGCAAAACATTGGTTTTCGGTGTGAAATTGGTTGGAGTAAACTCATATGTAACAATCAATTTTTTTTATATTTTCAATTTTATGCACAATGTAATATATGTTATAATAATCACGTAATATAAAAATTAAACAAAAGAAAATTAGTTTACGTACGAGTTATGTCACTGTTACTAATCAAAAAATAGTTTTTTGCTAAGAATAACTACGTTATATAATAAATGTTTCAGATTGTATATCTAAGAATTAAACTATACAAATTAAACAAGAAAATGATACTGAAATTTAAGTATGAATCTGAATGAAAAATAGTTTAAAAATCATGTTTCTTATATATTCATGTATACTAAGAGCACTAACTGTTGTAAAATTGGTTGTAAAAATATTGAGATGTTTTGGACCAACAATTCGACAAACATGATACCAACGATAAAGCTTGACCCTGTATGTTATATGTAAAGTGCAAACAATGAATAACATATCGAAGTAGGTTGTGATATGTACCAGTTAATGTTTTCCATGGAGATTTTGTGTTATCAGATCTCTGAGTTCTGACCAAGGAGACCGAACAGATTAACGGTAACAAGTAGACGAGGTAGCACCTGAGGTTCCACATTCCCGGAAAATGTACACGTTGGCAGAGTGGCAAATACTGAAGTTCTCGTTGACGAGACTTTTTGGAAATGAGTGGTTTTTGTTTTAAGTCTCGAAACCTATAATGCTTTGTTATATAAGAAAGTGGATGTGACAAATAATGGAATTGATATTTTTATTTGTGGTTTACAAAGATAATGACAAACCAAGCTAGCATTGTCACTTTAAGAATGATTGGAAAAGAAATAGTGTATCCAAGAAAGAAATCTTATCGGGATGTATAACGGGTAGTTTGATTAGGAATATAACACGATTGCACAATTGGTTTTTGGCGATCTCTCTCTCTCCCTCTCTCTCTCTACTTGGTTGTTTTTCGTCGGCTAGACCAGAAGCTTCTCTCTCTCTCTCGGCCGTTTCTTCTCTTAGATCAGATGCACCATCTATGGGATTCTAAAGTACTGTTTGGTCGTAAATGCCTTTTGGAGCTTGGCATACGAGTTGACTTCTTTCCAAAACGACTGGGCCGAATTATCGGTTCCAATTCATCAAGCCAACATGAAAGTTATTTGAATGATTCGATATCGTTTTATTTTATTGTCTAAAAAGTAATATATATTAGGTTACGTACAATACAACCCATGTAAGTTATTTGAATGATTCGATATCGTTTTATTTTATTGTCTAAAAAGTAATATATATCTGGTTACCTTACAACCCATGAAAGTTATTTGAATGATTCGATATCATGTTATCTTATTGTCTAAAAGTAATATATATTAGCTTACCATACAACCCAATAAGTATTGGAGATACAAATATTCAAATAAAGGAAATGGGAAACGTTTAGTCTAATCCATAAACAAAACTCATAACAAATATTATACATTAAACACAATATAATACTATTTGAGAAATTTGAAATTTGTATCATATAAAGCTAAGAAAATAATTTCCATATGATATATGTTTAACTTAACATTTATAATTCGACGAACTGTAAACTAATTACTTTATCATCATAAACAAAAACACAAATACGAATATAAGATGGACGTTTGTTGTGCTAAATATTTTTCTACAAATAAGGTTCAAAACTTAAAGTGGCCGGTCGCTACGAACATTAGGAACCACGTTCTTGTGGGTCAGCCTTACTTTGAAAGAAGTCGTCGTCTTCCTTAAATGGACACTAATTTTGTACGCCCTTCCCGTGTCATTCTCCTTTCGTTGTGGTGGACAAATTAATCACTACTTTGCAACTATTTTACTGTTAATATTAATAGTATATTACAGTTATGGACCCTGTGGTTTGGATTGTTTAACCCTTTGAATCCAAAATTAAATTTTGACGTATCATGCCATTTGGTGCCTTGCTAACCTCATCCCTTTTGTTCTGTCAAAATCTGATCACATGCCCCCGAAATGAAGGGCATTTAAGTCTTTTTATTCCAAAACCCTAAGAAAAACAAATATATAGTTAATCCAAAATTACTATTACTAATATATATAAATTAGGACTTTGGTGTCGCAAGTGTTACTTGACGACACCGTATTAGTCGGTGACTTTGTTATTTTTTTGGTATATTGGTTTTTATTAATCACAACTATTTTCTTTTGGTCACTACTGGTCCCAACTAATGAATTGGCTATGTCTAGTGTCCTATCTTATAGTCATGGCTCCGATACCAATCTGTAATACCCCGGCTAAAGTGAAAATGCCCTAGTGTGACGTACAGATTGTTAAAAACACATGTGACACTATTAAGTGACAATATTATCGTTAATTCATTAATACTTTAAATACGCAGTTTAAACAAGTAATACAAGGAAAATAAATAAAACAAGCAGTGTGTTCATTTGTTTGAATAACCTAAGTCTAGTATCTTCATCGTGTGTCATCTTATACTAACTGTACCTGTAGCATATGTATAAAATAATGCCAATTATATAAATAGTTGATGAGTTCACACAGTTTGATATAATACGTAAAAAAACATACAATTCTATGAAACTTGTGAGATGTATAACTACAGCGCATGCAAGGGTTCTTTACACTCGAATCAATGGTCCTTAGTGTAAAGAACAAATGAAGGTCATATCCATTTGGTAACAACCAACGTACTCGGATATTCAGGTTCCTTTTCCACTTGATACAATGGACCTGAGTGCAAAGGGGGGCGTATGATCATACTTATTGAGGCAACCATTTGAAATCAACACACGTTACAAGTAAGCAAGTAAACACACAAGTCCATGTAGTGAATTGTAGTCTGTAAGCAAAAGCGTAAATATATGAAGTTGGTAGGATACATATACTACCCCAAAAAATATGAAAACATTTAAAAAAAGGGGTGTAAGAAATTCACCTCGAAATCGAAGATAAACATGCAATTAAAAAGCCGAAAGCACGATAACAAAACCAGAGCAACCAAAAGTGCGTAAAATAATCCGAAATGAGTGACTTCTCGAACTATAAGTAAAACAAAAACAAAATCTAACTAACGAGAATGAAAAAGTTGTAAATATTTTGTTAACAGGATTTAAGCATTATTTTAATATATGTTATTCACATATGTCATTTTTATATTTTTAAGTTTTAATGGAGTTTAACGATTTAATATCATTTTAATATTATTACTAACGCTATTATAAGACTTAAAGTGTTTACAAGGCACATATTTTTATCTCGAACAATAATTGTATAAATGGATTAAAGCTAATGAATTATCCATCTAATGTTCTATAAACTATCTTTAACGGATTAAATTATTTTAATACCATTTAATTAATAGTTTATAAGAGAACTTTAATATGTAATGCCCGTAAATTTCGTTAATCGGCTCGATCGTTTATAAATGTTTGTCAAAAAGCCGGGGTTTCATCTTTCTAATTTAGAGCCTTGTAATACGTTTTAAAAGTCCGTTTGTCCATCCTTTTTCCCAAAACATCCCCTCTTACGACTTAAAATATTATATTAGTATGTAGCACCCGACATTTTCGTTTATCGGCATGCACGTTGTAGAGCTTGTATATTTATCGGATTTGAACCGGCTTACTTCGGGGACCTCCTTGTCATACCCGTAAGTTGAATTAATTGACTTTTCATTCAAGTTGCTACACCTTCCAACTTAAGGGGCTAGAGTGTAACATTCTTTATTATAATAAAAAAAAAAGAAAACCCTAACCCTCCCTTGATGGTCCGATCGGCTGATGTGCAGCCCCTCTCACATTCGGTTTTTCTTTTTCCAGCCGCTCCCAAGGTCTAAAACTCAAATTGAAGGTTAGCTTTATGTTCCCCCAAGTCCTATACACCTTAATTGATCATATTAACGCGCTTATTGGGCGTTAGGGTTGAGTTTTGATGATAACAGTTTACTGACAGATTCGTATTTGTTTATTGTAGGGTCTGTAACACGATGATAATCCATTGTTTTTGATCGATTCTTGTTTCCATGATGTTCTACTTTGAGTCTAGTTTCCAGAAAGGTATAATATGTAATTTTTGGACGAGATTTGAATGGTTTTTATGAATTTATAAGATCGAGTGTCAAAGCTGATGCAGGATGACGGATTCTGGTCTGTCTTCCCGACATCATAAATCTTTTTCAAAAAGTCCAAATTAGTTGGTTCCACTTCTGGAACTTAATATTTTAAGTTAAGAATCAAACCCAATTGGAATCGTTTAATTTGGTTCGGTAATGAATTTTATAAAAATAAAACCATTTTGTTGCGCATTGAAATAGCTGCACGTACCTTGCTGTGTTGGAGGAATTTTTATAATTTTTGTGTCCACTAGAAAAATATAATAAAAATATTTTTATAAACCTAAGACATTTATGAAAGTCTGGTAAAAATTTAATAATTTATTTCAAAGGTTATCCTATGTAATTAAATGCATCTTCGCATGCTAAAATCTGCCCGTTTTACTTGTTATTGATCGATAAGTTCGTTTTAGGCTTAACCGGTGGATGTTCAATTGTGTTCCTGTTGGGGCTGTTTGAAGTGAGTTTTTGCACCACAATCTTCCTATGTATGTCCCATATAACATACTTTAAAATCATGTCTTTTGGTATTCATTTGATTGGTCAACTAGTTGTTGTTCGAAAGATAGTTTTCGGTTAGCTAGAATGGTAGATTGGTGCGTTTAACGCGAGGGATGAAGTAAGTGATGATCAATTCAGTTCGGATAGCTTCGGTTTATTATACAGGCTGTTGGAAAATGATTTTTATAAGTATTGGGCTTGAATTGGTTGTCGGTTACTCAAACGGGTCGGTACAACGCGCATTTGCGTTTATTGAATAGTTAGTGCGTTGTACTTGCGAGTTACCGACCCATCCAACTCGTGTAGTGTCGTGTGAACTTTTTGGCTGTTATTTTATTAAATTTGGTCCACACGGGGCTGAGTTGGTTGTTAAGTGCATAAACGACCCGTTAACGCGCGTATTCGATAAAACCAACAACTTTCGGGTGTAGTTTGGAAATCCTTTGTCTCCGGAATTAACTAAGGGTGGTTTTGATAAATACGTGGCCTCGGGGGCTGATGTAATTGAATTTGGTAACATCAAGACTGTAGGTCAATCTAATCAAGTCGGAACGTCTCGTAGGATAAACGAGTCGGTACGTATTGTTAGTAATCTTTGTGTGCAATCCGACAGGCTTGTAAACTGTGGATTGGCTTTGAAGTTCTCAAACTCTTTGGTGTTTGTGTGGCTCATTTCAGGTGAGTTCATGATGCCCTTTTTACTCCTTTATGTTTTGGGCTAGCATACACACCGAAATACAAATTTTATACGATTTTACTCGTTACAACGATTTGAATGGTATTACATGGTCTTACTCGTGATTGTGCATTTTGAAAGCTATATTGGAATTATTTGCTACGCTTTAGGATGTTTTAGACTCGTTTATCGTCTTATATCCTTTAAGGTTACATACGTCGTTGATGGTCTAGACTCGAGGAAGTTAACAGGCTTGGTAGAAATTGAATACGAGTAGACCTATTTACTTAGTTCACGTTGGGATGATATATATATATATGTATGTATGGAGGTATGTATGTATGTATGAGTATGTGTTACCTTATAGCCTACGCTTATGTGATGATATTTAATTCCTCCTGACTAAGAATGATGTGAGTAGGCTTATTGATGTGTGTGTGCATGGTGATCACGGCCGGGTCAAATATATTACTCGGGTTTTCAAATCCCGTGGTGGAGAGGCCCGTGTGGCGTGATCATCATTTTGGCGGGTCAAATATATTACTCGGGTTTTAAAATCCCGTTGTGAAGAGGCCCGTTGTATGTTGAGCCGTGATCGGGTCAAATATATTACTCGAGTTGTACCCGTGGTGGAGAGGCCCGTATCACGTGCTTGGATGTGTAAGCTGTGACCGAGTCAAATATATTACTCGGGTTTGACCCGTGGTGGAGAGGCTCGTGTCACATGCTTAGGTCTTACCGCGTCCGGGTCAAATATATTACTCGAGTCTTAACTCGTGGTGGAGAGGCCCGTGTACGTGTGTTCAACGATGAATGTATTATTTGGTGAATTATATTAATTATTTTATTATTATGCTCTCTATTGTTTAGAATTATAAGTTTTGAAATAAAGTATGAAATATTGTTTATGAAAACCTGAACTCACTCAGCTCTAGCTGACTTTGTGTGTATGTTAGTTTGACTTTCAGGTTAAGGATTTGAGGTTATCGCTTGGACGTGCTGGAGACTACTCGGAAGGTTGAAGGCATTTCTGGTCAAAGATTTCAAATAAACCGGATATTTTATTTACATTCGATTTTGGACACTTGTACCCGTGTTTGGGACTTTTAATACTTAAACTTTTTCCGCTGTTATTTACTCTAAACTTTGTTTTAAATACAAAGAATTGTTTGATTTTAAATTTTTGTGAAATTGTGGATGTGACTACCAACTGTAGGATCCCGAGATTCGGGGGTCTTACATAATATTTATGGAATACAAATTTTAAGGGAACAAGTTTTATCTCGAAAACAATTACATTGGTTTATTATAAAGATTAACGAATGCAATAATAATATAGAGTTAACGAACGGTTTTAATAGGTTAAGTTAACGAGCTTTACTAGTGAGAGGTAGGGGGTTCAAACCTCACTATCACCAATTTATATGGGAGATATGAGGGATGACCCTGGCTTGCCAGGGTTCGAGTCCTGATCTCACCCGGTTTTACCGGCTCCTCGCTGTCGTGTCGTTTAGCAGGCGTGGGGGTCGGGTTTTATCTAGGGAATCCCTCAATAGGTGGACCGCTAGGGGATCCATCCGTCCGGACTCGTGGCCGGCTCGGCTACCTTTAGCCACTGGGGGCTGCGTATGGAGTACCCAGCGTTAATTAGTTGGTCGTTCCAAAAAATAAAAAGTTAATGAGCTAATAATTTAAAGTAACGGAAACATAAATTAGTTTTTAACGAGTGTAGAAGTTGGGTTTTAGCTGAAAAAGATAAATTAGAATTTACAAACAAATTTATTTAAGTTAAACATAATTATATTTGATTTATCACGATTTTTAATAATTTTTAACAAATTTAATTTGGTTAATATAATTAAGGAAAAATGTTTTTTTAAAAAAAATAAATAAAACTTTAAAATAGCCTGACTCGGGTTCGAAACCGGGTCCTTCCGTCCATACAACAAAGAACAAACCATTAGACAAAGCTAATTGGATGTTAAAACATCAGATGGATTACTACTTATACTAATATCAAAAGTTCATCTTCTTCCTTTCGAAACCTTAGATTCAATCTCATTAATTCACTCCATGTTTGTTGTAATTAGGTTAGGGGTTTTATTAATCAGGTAAAAACTAATCGAAACCATATAAAGTTTACCTGTTAACGACATGGACTGACGGTGAACACGATGGTCGAAAAAACGAATCTTGACGGATTAATTTCTTGATACTGAGAGTATTTTATGTTATTAATTGGGACAAGTTTATTTGAAGTGTTAGAAGCTTTTATAGGCCTAAATAAAACGTATTGTGTTTATTGATCATTATTTAGGTTTTAGTAAAATCTGGCGGTTCCAATGGATTGTAATACATAATAGTTGACATTATAACGCGTAATTGACAATGATTAAAGTTGGTTTGATGTAATCTATGGCTGTTATACAAATTAATTGGATTAAGAAGCGAGATTTGGGGATAAAATGGGTCGTCGGCCATTTTTCCCACCTCCAGAAAACCGATGTATACAGTAGTGATGAAACTAGTTATATAAGTTTACTAGTTTTGGAGCCCGTGTTACACACGGGATAATTCAAATTATAAAATTATATGTAAAACAAATAATTACATGACGTATATGAAAAAAAATGTATTACATCTATGCTTGTATCTATATAATGTGTACATAAATTAATTTTATTTATATCACAAAATGATTTTTTTAAATGAACTTAATAAAAAAATGTCCATGCAAAATCGTACCTGAGAATGCTTCTTTCCATTGAAAAATTCATTCTCGGTGTCATATATGTATAATTGAAAGAATTTGGTTATGAACCAATTTCGAAAATAAGACTTCTCATACGATAATAGTTCTAACCACTTAGCCTAAATACAAAAGAGGCGTTACCTTTATTGATATATTTATCAATTTACCACCCATCAAAAGAAAGCAGGATATTAAATTGTAACAATGGATGTTCTTCAAGAACTATGTTTTTCTGAGCTACACCATAAAACAGATTTTGATAAGTTTTAGAGGGCTTCTCGACTTTGTCATAATGACAACATAAAAAATAACATGTTAACCAGTTCCATTTTGTGAATATTTTGTTTCATTTGAGCATAGTTTTGCATGACATGCTTCCCATACAACGTTCTGATCACCATTGAAGGAAAAATTAATGTTGACACAAATATTTGAAATTTGATAAAGTTAGAAACATTGATAGGCATGGGGGTGGCATGTGGAAAGTGTTCGCAATATTTTCTTAAGTTTAAATAGTTGATGGAAAAATAGTCAATCTGCCAAATTCCGAACCTTTTGATTATTTCAAAAAATGCCCTTAAAATAAACTTGAAACCCGAATCATGTTTAAAATTCTAACTTTCGTACTTTTGACATTTTTAAGTCAACACTTTGAACCCATAACAAATTTGACGATAAATCTATTTTGCATTCTCAAACTTTTAAAAATACTAAAAATTTTCATTTTTGACCCGTAACAAAATTTGACCTAAATGTAGTTAACTTGTACCAAACAATCTATTTACCAACTTTTGACCCATAAAATCAAATTTAACTTCCACAAAAAACCCAAAACAATTTTCATTTGAGAAACATGATTTGTTGTTGATTTTTTGGAAGTCACTAAGTATTTTGAAATATATAGTAAAATAATATGTTAATATTTATATTTATAAAAATATATAGATATTATATAAATATAGTGTAAAAGGAAAGTGAATAATTATTAGTTTATTACATATATTAGGTATATTAGATTTGGAGGGAAAAAAATTGTGAGAATTAACCAAAACATGATAAGTGTCTCCATTTATTTTACTTTATTAGAATAGATAGATTATAGTAATATAATTTAAAGCTAATTTACATCTTTAACCCCTGAACTTTGAAGTTCCTTTTAAAGCGGAAAAATAAATATATTTACAAATCAGACCTTGTACTTTGATATGGTTTTAAGATTAAAAAATTAACATATAATTACAATTTGGATCCCAAACTTTGAAATGCGTTATAAACGTAATAAAATTATAAAGCTTGGACATTATCAATAATATACCCGAATAGTTTGCTGCTAGTTTAACATTAATGAGACATTAAACTTTGAAGTTTTTGTTAATTGAATAAAATGAATAAGAAAAAGAACACACACTAATGCAACTTATCATGACCGTTATAATTAATGATGAATGTATAATAAAGCTATATCGAAACGGCCAAGCGGGTCGCTTTAACCAACTCAAATAAGTAAAGTAATGACGAATGTCACAAAATAGATGAAACTAAACTTGGGATATAATATATATATATAGGGAGAGGATCAAAAGAAAACTCATATTTAGAGAGAAAACTTAAAAACTTTTAAAGAATTATTTTTAATTAAAAATAAAAAATATTTTCAAAATTCTGTTTTTGCCATTATTCTTATATTTTCTTACCCTTCACTCGAAAAAAATAAAATTTTTTTTTTAAAAAACCTACTGTAATGCACATACGTATTACTGTGTGATACTGCTGATTACACATGTGTATTACTATGTATTTTTAAGTTCAATAGTGTTTAATTGCATATTCAATATTTGTGTATTGTATATGTGTATTAGTATTGCATTATATGAAAAAAATAATAATAAAATAAAAGTCGATGTAGTGCACGTGTGCGTTAATGTTGTATTACACATACGTACTAATGTGTATTCGATGTGCGTATTACTCTTATATTGCATATATACAATAGTATGTATCAAATATATGCAATACAACACTTTTGCATATATGCAATGAACACTATTACATATGTGCACTACACCGACGAGTTTTTTTTTTGAACCAATAACAAAATATAAGAATAATGGAAAAAAAGAAACTTCAAATAAATTTAAAAAAAAAAAGTTAAAAATAGTTTTTTAGGAGTTTTTAAGTTTTCTCTTTAAGAGGAGTTTCTATATATATATATAGGGGATGATTAATGTACAAATGAAATTAGCGTGCCAAACGTGAGAATCAAGTAGAGTAATTATATATACAAGTAGAGTAATTATGTAATTACACCATAGAGTAATTACGTAATTACTCTATGGTGTAATTACATAATTACTCTACTTGTATATATAATTACTCTACTTGATTTTCACGTTTAGCACGTTAATTTCATTTGTATTTGATCCAAACTCTTTCTCTCTCTCTCTCTCTCTATATATATATATAATCAAAATCAAAAATTCAAAATGGGTTGGGTTTCGGGTTTGAACAGTAAGGAATGTTACAGGATTCACAACTTTTGAAAATTTCGTCCTGAAATTAAAATAAAAATAAAATTTTACATGAAAACAACTAATATATGGAGTTGTTTAAAAGTTTTAACAATTTTTATATGCATAATTGAATAAAACAATAACGTCGATCTTTGAATGACGCGAAAGACGCAACAAATGGGTAATATGACAAGAACATTTATATATAGGATGTACCAGCGGCGTATCCACCATATCCTTATCATACTGAATTTGTCCCGTCTTTTAAAATCATTCTAGGTTTCGAGTAATTACACACAACGTACTTATTATGTCTTCCCTGCGAGGATTTGGATAATTACGTGTCGACCCATAATTACCCTTATCGTCAGATAGTTTGTGTGGGTTTTAAAACATATACAGTATACTCAATAAATAAAAACTTGGAATTCAAGAACAATGAATTATAGAAATCAAAATTAACAAAATGTATAAACAAATCCTTGAGATCAAGGATAAGCGAACATATTAGGTCCAAATAAATGAAAGTGTTGAAGTTCAAACAAAATAAACGATGTAATTGAAATTTAAACAAAATAAGTGTAACTGAAAACATCAGGGTCATGAACAGCATTGTAATAAATGAAACATTGGATTACAGAATAACAGAATGAATAAATGTGGCATTGAGCCATCAAATACAAACAAGAAAGTCGGTAAAGCATTGGGTTCGCGATTAAAATAGATAACGAAACTTTATTATCAAAATGACACGTTGAACATAATGGAATTTCAAATAAAATGTCAGTAACGACACAATGAGACTAAGAATTAACAAAGTAACTAATGAGACTTTCGAGATTATAGTAACTTGTCACACCCCGTTGAGCGATTTGCAAAAGAGTAAAACGGAAATTTAACAAATACGACTGGTATCAAATACATTGTTCATAAAGAAACATTACTAACTAATTTACAATATATTAAATTGTTCTAACATCTTTTAAAAACTAGGTGATACTTTCAAAACTAGTTCTTCAACTACCTCACTTCTAGCTCGAATGCTTGTACTAGTTTACATAGCATCGATCATAATCCAAACAGATAGCACATAAGCGCTTTACTCCATTTTTCTGAATACCTGAAAGCATGTTAAAAACAGATCAACTACGAATAGTTGGTGAGTTTCATAAGTTTTAACGAAATCAGGTCTGCGTACCACACAGTCATAGTTTGTATGTACGCGCGTATGTAATAAATTGTATTTACATCTGTATATGTACATCTGTGTTCTTCTATGTACATATGTATGCATGTAAATTTATAATATAAGTTCGAAATTACGATAAAATCGTGACTGTTCGTTCGTACTACGTGCCTTCATTTTCCACATAAAACCAACCACTGTGTCTCCCCTTCCGCCCACAACGGTTCCACTTAAGGTCAACCATTACACAGAATTTATATATGTGTGTGTGTATATATATATAGTATTTCACATGCTATAGTATTTCCTATGCCTATCCACATAGTGTGTGTGTGTGTGTGTATATATATATACAGGGTTAGTATCATTTGAGAACTCTTAAATTATTTAAGAACTTGAAGGAACTCTTAATAACTAACGTTTTTTATAAACATTTTTGTATGTTGATGTTATTTAAGTGTAGTTTTATTAGTTTTAACAACTATATTTACGATTACAATTATGAAAATTAGTTTTTTACGCATATCTATGTTTTTTTACACATATGTAAATTTTTACCACATAAATTTTACACATGTGTAACTTGTGATTTATATATGTAATCAATTTTTTTTTTTATAAATATGATAAAACAAGTCTCAAATAATGTTAATATATAAAAAAAGTTAGAAAAAATATTTGGTTTTTAATAGTTCCTAAAAGTTCTTAACTTTTTTTGAGTTCTCAAATGAAACTGACCCTATATATATATATATATATATATATATATATATATATATATATAAGGTTAAGTTAGAATAAAAACCCATTTGCGTTGTGAAAACTCTAGAAACTCATTCTCAACCACATGTTTTTAATTAAAGATTAAATCTTGTGATTCACAAGTAAAGTTAATAAAAATGTTAAAGTTTTCTTACATTTTCTCTCTCCTGAAAACATATATATAAATTACTAAAAAAATGTAAAAAAAAATAGCAAAACATTTTTTTTTTTTATGTTTTCGATGTTTTGTATTAAATGTAACAACATATATTACATGTTACAAAAAAAAAAAACCGATGTTAAATAGGGTTTTCACGGGTTTTCTCAACTCAAGAGGGTTTTCAAACTATACTTCTCCTATACACACACACACACATACACGTATAGTATATCTCACGTATCATCAATCACTGTGGCTCCCCTTCCGCCCACGATATGCATAATCACATTAGTTTCTTGGCATTCATGTCATAATCTAGTTAGTTTGTTTAGTTGCAGCAGAACTTGGCTCATAGGCCATACTCAACTGTAGTTTATTAAGTTGCAGCAGAACTTGGCTCATAGGCCATACTCAACTTTAGTTATTAAGTTGCAGCAGAACTTGGCTCATAGGCCATACTCAACTTTAGCTTATTAAGTTGCAGTAGAACTTGGCTCATAGGCCATACTGAACTTTGTTTTGTTACTATTGTGGCCCTTCTTCAGTCCAACATAGCCTCATGGCCTTCACAGATCACGTTATACCCATGGCATTCATAGACCACGTTGTTCCCCAATTTGTTAAGTTTAACATTTCATAGAGTGTTTGTATGAACACATTGTCACGTGTAATTTCATTATGTTTTGGCATTCATATTATCTGCCTTTAATTAATCAATCAACATTCCTATTCACCTTTCATCAGCACGTAGTCCATCATTATGTTTATAGGGACTTTACATATGAGGACGTTCAGATAATTTATATCCTGAACCGTTTTCAGATAAATAACGTATATAAACATGCTTTTCACACTAAAAGTTTGTAAAAGCAGTTTAAAAGTGGGGTCATGAAACTCACGGTTTTGTAGGCACTAAGTGCGAGGTCAGCTCGGGGTGTATTATAATAATATTAATATTTTAATACTATTATAATCCTCATACTAGGCTGGCTGTATAACTAGTCTGGGTGTGGCTGTAGCACCTAGAAGGTGTCAATAGGCTTAGATTGTGATGTTGTTCAATATCTAATGTTTAAACTCGAACTTGGCTCAGTTTCCACGTTTTACCAACTGGGCCAAGTTGCTCGTTTACGCGTTTGGAAAACAGTTATTGGGATGTAAACTCGGGTAAACATGTTGGTTGATAAAATGATCAAGTTATAAAGAAATATCATGAATTAGGGGTCTGGATTTGCTACGGGGCTCGTTTCCGTTTATTCAGTTTGATTTGGAGAAAAGCACACACAATCTATCCAAAATGTCCGGATTTCTCATAAAAAGTTCTTTTGTATTTAATTAACCCGAAAGTGTGATTTTTGATCACTCTTGTTTTTCTGATATTCCAGCAGGTTCGTTAATCATGAACTTGTCGGTTTTTTTATCAGAATTGAATTTGTTTAATATTCAAATTAGCATATTTAATTATCCATTAATCAATAAATTATGAAAATTTAGCCACTTATCAATTAAGATATGTATATTTTTATAAAAATATTTCTGGAATTATTTTCTGATTTATTAATTTATAAAAAAATCATTTTATATGCTATATTTAACCCGAAAATCGTCCGTTTATACCAAACGGTTCCAAAAAATCCGCCAAAATTCCTGAGTGACCAATACACTTCCCAAAATAACCTGTAGTAATTCCCGAAGCTAACAATCTTGCCAAATACCCTTTTCGAGCTGAAAACGACCATGAAAATTCAAATAAATGTCAATGTACAAAACATACTTAGGGGTTTTTCAAATGACCCCAAAATTCATATGTGATCATATTATACTAAATATTAGTTTCCCACAAAATTTTATAATTATTCAAGCATTTCAAGTATTTTTTCCCAAATACACGCCCCAAATCGGTAATAAATTCGCCAAATATTCTTGGATGGTCGAAAAATTACCAAATTTGGACAGGGACTCGTTCGTATGGTCTCTGACGTCCCTTCAAAATTTTACAAGCTAAAAACATGCACATAACAATCTAACCCTAAACAGCCTTTAATCGAGCATTTCGGCATTACCTTTGCGGTTCTCGTCCGTTTTCGCTCTATTAATCCAATATCCGGGTTCATGTCCTTCTAAGTAAGGTAGGTATAGGTCCTATATCACAAACCAAGCATGTATCATCAACCAAACAGCCACATAACTTAGGGTTTCGGTTAGGTAAACCAAACTTTTGAACTGTAAAAATATCGTTTAAACCCTTTAAAATGTGTTTATGACCAAAAAAAAACTTGTCAAAATAGGTTCCTAACCATGTGTATGATCAAAATATGTTTTTGAACAATTTTGAAGGTCTTTGCATGGTCAGAAGTGATTTTTGGTAATCAAACTATGTTTATATGTTTTTAAACATGATTAAATGGCCAAAATAAGTAGAATTACCTTAGGTTTTTGATGAGCTTTGTAAGAAACAGCATGGAATTCCAGAAGTTAAAAGAAACTATGGCCCAAAATATCTCAAGTTGTTAAATAAAAGAAAATAAGACTTGGGGGGGGGGGGGGTTCTTACTTGCGGCCGGACATAAGCCCCCCCCCCCCCCTTGGGCCTTGTTTTGATCCATTTCTCTATTTACAAGCCCGTACATTAAATGTCAAGTCCAAATTTATTTCGGGTTCTGTTTTTGGTGCGAAAAATATATTAGGTACGACAAACAGTGCGAAAACGAATCTTTTTTGGCCATTTTTGTGTGAATTTAGAAAAATATACCGTTCGTTTGTAAATATCGAAAATATTTTTACGGATCGCTTAGAACATACCAAATAAATGTTTTGTTGGTCTTTTTTGGCTTAATATATAATACAATGCTTGCTTTGCAACTTTCTTTCGCGTTTAAATCCATAGCGGGTAGTTAAACGAGGATGTTTTCGCTTAACTGGTTTGCTATCGTACTAAGGCCATAGTATTAATATATTGGCCTATATTAAACGTATATCACTTATAGATGCCCCCGGGATATTTGGGTCATAACCAGTTCCATTTGATTATCCGTTCGTTCGCTACGCAATAAATGGTTAAACGCTAAGGTTTGCGAAGCTTTTGTAAAACCTTTGGTGTAAAAGATTTTCAGTTGGGCAGCGTTTTAGAAAAACTTGGGTCGCTAGATAAAATAACTTGTTGATGATAATAGCCTCACGGGCTTAGGAATTGTTTAAGGCAAAAATATTTAAAGATTCAATTGAAATAATGATAATAATAATATTAATAATAGTAGTAGTAGCAGTAGCGATAATAATAATAATAATAATAATAATAATAATAATAATAATAATAATAATAATAATAATAATAAATAAATAATAGCAGCAGGAGCAGTAGTTGTAGTGGGAATAGATGGGTGGGGTAATAGGTCGTGGGAATAATTGTGTAGTGTTGAGTATGTATGGGTTCTCATGTATACATCTTTGTTGGGTTAATTTTGAGTGTCCACGAGTTGTGTTGGTTCTGGATTGGTTCAGGCATAGCTTTGTATTGCTGCAGTTAGTGATTAATCTTGGTTGGTCATGGTTGAGATTGTGATGGTCAATTGCTTGATGATTTGGGTTGTCGTTTTGAGGACAACATCAAGAAAAATGAGAAGACATGAAGTGTGAATGATTCACGTGACATTGGAAGTAAATATGAAATTCATATCAAAATCAAAAGAAACGTTACATGACAGATTCCTAAAATCGGAATCCGTCTATAAATATGAAAATAAATAAAGAAGTACAATCACATAAAACAAAATTTGAAATCGAAATCGAAATGCTCATGAGTCAGTATGAGTTTTCGCATTTCAATAATACTAATCTCGTAAATTTTTGAATAAACATACGAAAAATATATCAAATTTTGAAATAAAAACATGGAATTAATACAAACCTAATATAAGTAATGAAATCGAATTGAAAATCGAGTGTTTATGTACCACAATAACTTTTTGAATTTTCAATTAAAACTATAATAATAAACGAATTATATAAAGAAAACGAATTGAAAATCGATAATTCATGCATTACCATGACTTTTTGAATTCTTAATTTTCAAACATACGAGAAAATGAGTATTGAAAATCGACTATTCATGTATCACCATGACTTTTCAAATTTTCAATTTTAACCTAAAATAGTAAATAAATATATAAATAAAGGAAATGAATTGAAATTCGAAGATTCATGTATACCATGCCCTTCGAATTATAATAAATAAAGAAAACGGATTAAAACTCGACAATTCGTGTAATAGCACAACTTTTAGCAATATCTATGAATATATAAACTCAGAAAACAAATTCAAACTCGACTATTCACATAACCCAATGACTTTTCAAAACCGAAATAAGAACAATTAAGTCTTTGGAATCACATGTTGCATGAATTATCATAACTTGTATGTTCCAATAAAAATAAAAAATGCGTAAACAAACCGAACCGTAAGTTGGGTATTCGTGTATCACAACGACTTGACAGACTTTCAGTTAAAACACACAATCAAAAACGTAATCAAATCGATGCAAAAGCTGGTTATTCGTGTATCACCACGACTTGTCAGACTTTTAGTTAAATCACATTATAAAACATTGAGGGTCGAAGTCACACGCCACATGAATCACCATGACTTGTGTGACATCCTTAGGAATGCAACCATGTTCTTTTCTCAAAGAGAACATGGTCAAGTTTGAAAGCATAAAGTTGTGATTCGTATGGCATTTGGTGTGGTACATTTTGGCTTAATAGGTTTCATGCCCTTCCCGAACTCTCTGGGTAAGCAACCAGGTTCCGCGGCTGATTGGGATGTGTGCGCATTGCTTATCCTTAGGTTTCAATAACCTTGGTGTCAAGAGTTCGGAAAACAAGCACATCCCCCTTACAGTTACTACACACCCGCCACATAATCGTATTTATGAAGAAGAAATATCGAAAAACCGAAATAAAATCGATTGAAAATAATTGAAAATCTTCATTTTATGCATAAGCCTTGGACTTGTGTGTGTGCTTGTGTAATTGAGGTGTAAGCGAATCAATAATAACAAAATATGTACAGTCGAACAACCACATAGGGCCCAGGAAATTTCTAATCATGCAACCCTAAACAAATAAACAAATAAGCTATAACTAACTAGGGCACTACGTCTAGTGTTCTATCTTATAGTCACGCCTCTAATACCAATATGTAACACCCCGGCTAAAGCAGAAACGCCCGAGTGTGACGTATAGATTGTTCAAAACACATGTGACACTATTAAGTGACAATAACTAGCATTCACATATGGTTTCCTCCAATAATAACAATCTATCCAAATCATCATCATATGATCTTATAAAACTTACGTATACAAGAACATCAATTATAGTCCTTTAATTGGCCTTCTATAAAATTCACAAATCAAACAGTTTCCATTTTTGGAAAGTTATGAAGAACACTTCAATCTCTTACACTAGTATATGCATATTTCATCTACATCAACAATAATCAATACAAATCACACCAATCCATTCATGATCACAATCTATCAACAATTTACCATCATCACCAAAATTAGAGTTTTTATAATCATGACAATCTATCAAAAATATACAAACTTACATGATTAATATTTGAATCTTAATATGGTTTCATTTGTTTTTTATTATTTGGATACGGGATCTCCATATTTCCAATTACAAAGCATGAACAGTAGATTATAAAATAATCACTTAATGTTTGCAAGAAATTGATTAAACTAAGCCTCTTATGCAAAGTTGTTGATCCAAATTAAAGTACTACCTGTATGTGTGTATTTTCGGCTAAAAGATAAAGAAACGGGAAAGGTGAGATAGCTAGGCTTTAGTATAACACCATGAAAATACCCCATCTAAGTTTGGGCTAAAAATGTCAATTCTGAAAGATAGAGGATTAAAAATGAAAAATTCTAATTTTTAACGTGCAATGCGAAGCTGACAGTGAACCTACTTCGCGCTACGCGAAGTAGTAGGAATAGAAATCGAGACAATGATGTTTCACGCGACGCAAAGTAGTCCTTCACGCTCCGCGAAACCACGTTAAGTAACCCAATACGCGTGTCCAACCATGTGTCAACATGTGGCACGATTGTACAGGTCACGTGTCATGATGTGGTAGAATGATGCTTCGCTCGACGAGAACGGCGAAGAACTTTGTCTTTCGCGCGACGCGTAGGAAGTCAGTTTCGACTATAAAAAGGGGACTATGGGTTTGAGTTCAATTCATCCCAAAACACTTTCCCTTACACACACTTAACCTAGAAATTCGTGCCCTAAGCTTCCCGGCTTTCCAACGGCTTGTTTTCTCGAAGTTTGCGTAAGAAACAAAGTTCTGAAGCTCTGCTAACGTCCAATCATTTTATTAAGTGAAGCCATACGATAAGTTGCTGATCTTTTCTTGTTCTCATTCTCGATTGATTATTTAAGGTAGGGATTATGCTTGAGTTACTTCAATTTATAGTTATTTAAGACCTAGTTAAGAGTAGTTGTCAACTGTAAATGATTTCTAAATAATGTTTATACAAAGGAAATGATGTTACTTTTGTATGAAGTAATGTTATCAAACTATATATTTTGACGTGCATGTAGTAACTGTAAGGGGGATATCATTAGTAGTAAGTTTCTTGCCTAAGGAAAATTAATTCGTACAAATCCCAATCTATCGTGGGACTCGTTTTCTTACCTGGAGAAACTTACCAACATGATAGAACCTATTAAGCCTATGCATGCTATCCCAAACGTCATGTGTAAATATAAATATATTTTCTCCATCAAGGTTAAATCAGACTTAAGGTCTGCTGATTAATCAAGAAACACCATCAAGGTATTATGCAAACCTATTTCAAATATAGGTTAACAACATACAGATAGAAAAGTTTCCAAAAGACACCGAACTGACAATCATAGGTGAATATGTAAACTTTTTACAGACATAACAGTTTTACTCTTGTAGTAAACAAGTTGTTTATTGCAAAGAGTCCAATAAATGTTTGCATGAGCTTACATATCACTAAAATCATTACAATACAAAATATAAAATAAAAAACAACTCAGACCGATTACACATGTGTCTAGATCCATACATAACTGACCAATTGGTATACAAAACCAAGTCAGTCATAACCGGTTCTCCAATAGGGTCACATAGCTCGGGGAAGGTTGTTTCCAAACATGGGTTACGTAACTCACAGAACTCTTGAATTGTGTGTGTAGGGCGATGATACAAATCCTTGTAATTATATAAAATAATATTTTTTTAACCAAATACTTGGGTGTTTAATTACCAAAAAGTTTTCAATGTAAATTAATATTTTATATAAGTCTTCTGCTAAAATAAACCCGCAACTCTGATATATTTATAAAACAGGTACCAACTGATAGTCAAGCTCCTAGGCCTTGAGTCGGGGTGACAAGTTGGTATCAGAGCCATCGGTTTCATCAAATTAGGTATTAATATGTTAGTACCTAAGCTTTAACCTTTTACTTGATAAGTAGGGATAACAAAGATTAGTAGTCTACCTATCTCTGAGTATAAATCTGTGCAGATGTCTTATACAAAATACTATGGCAAAGATGCTGAGTAGCGTGACGCTTAAATCCTGCACCCTAACAGGAGCCATTAGATATGGCCAGTAATAATCGTTATTTCAGTTGCAAGCAACCGACAGATCCGATAGATCCCAATTTATTATATGGGAATCAACCGACGTACATTCTTGGCAGTCCACAAATGCCAATATGAATATCTAGTGATATTTCTGAGAGCATTCCGCAGCATTTTCCGTCGGAGATTCCGACCTATCATCCTTCCGAGGAAATGGAGGTTCGGAGCAAGACCAAACAGGAAATCAGTATATATTCATCTAGTTGGATAAACTGGCATTATGACAAAGGTAAGTGGCACTTCGGGTCGCCACCACCAAATTATCAAAATCTACATGTAACAGTAGGACCAAGTCTGTAAGTCCCGTGACAGGATCTTTCAATGTGATATCAATAAACCTGTTTATTAGGCGGAAACTAATAGGCAAGCCGATTCTATAATAATCAAATGACAATGATGAACACGATGAGCTAGCTTGAAAACACACGTATATTACTGTGTCGGGTGCTTAAGCCCTTAACAATCTTACACGGGTGATCGACCAACTTAGACGAACAACCCTACAATTAGTTACATACATCGTATATATAGACTACCAACCTAGGCCAAAAACACACTAATGCCCACCGAAATCTAAAGATTTCAGTATACATATTATAGCCAAACTAACCCCAATACTACGTTTAATACTACAGAGCATAAACCACAAAATATAGCCCAACATTCTCTCCCTTGGTTTATTTCTTGATTCCAGCTATATACAAAATATCAACAGCAGCTCTCTAGTATGCGTCCGAATCTTTCGTCTGTTGAGCTTGGTCAGATTTAGTAGCTCCCCATCCACTAACATCTGCTGGTGTAGACTTATTTAGTGCCTTTATTCCTGATATATTGAAACCAACTAAAAATCCAGCACAAGTAATGCTACTTGCCAACAGAAGTAGGTGCTCTTTCAACATGCCGCTTGATATATCGGAGGATACATTCTGTTGACCCTGGTCAACTTTCGCAGCTCCTCCCCAACTACCACCAGTTGCTGATGTAGTAGTCTTGGCAGCACCCTTTTGATTAAGATAAATAATAGAATATTTTCGGTTCAAGTGATTCAGAAATACTAAAAACGATATATTTTTGGTTGACCAGACAGGTTCTCGGTCAAGGTTTGACCGATAACTCTCTGAGATGTTAGTTGACCAAAGAATTCTCTTGTTTACCAAGAGAATTCGGTCAATCAACACCGAAAACCCTTGGACACAAGCCATCATCTTCTCCATTTCGCTAATCACCATTGATGACCAAACCTACAGCTACAAGCAAAAGCTCCAAAACACAATCAGTAACTTCAAAAGAAAACCCAAAACATACTAAACCAAATCCTAATCTCTCACACAGAACCTGTTAAACCGATCATATTTCATGATCCAATCAAACCAACACCACCTCAAAATTTTCATACCAGTGAATCAAAGATAGACATGGGTTTAGCTTTACTTACCTTTTAAAGAAATCCGTTTAAGCTTTGATGGAGACAAGATAAGATTGATAATTAAGAGTTGGTGATAGCAGATAGATTTGATGTTTACAGGTCTCAAGAATGAATGATGATGTGCAATGAGTGCCTTTTAAACTTCCGAGACTCATCCATCTGGGCCGAGAACCCAAATTGGCCGAGAACAAACATTTTGGGCCAATTGGACCAGGCCGTGATCACGATTACACAATTTTTGAAAGTGCTAGGCTAGACATAATGACCCAAGGACATTACTAGCAACCGTCAAATTTCATGAGTAAAAACAATCCCGTTTCATGTGAAAATGATTTCTTTAAGACATTGTTTCGACATGAGTAAACATGAGGTAAAAAACTGAAAACTAAAATAAAATAAAATTAGAACAAAACTAAACTAAGACAAAAATAATTTACCCATCTTGCCTTCAGTAGATTTAACATATTTTGGGATCAAATTTCAGCTGTTTTTAAAACAAACAACCATTTAAGAAAAGATCCGAACATGAAATCATATTGATTAAGATACTTTCACAATGATTCATTTTCAGCATTATTATGACACAGTGAAAAGGTTGATAGCAGGTAATTAGAGACTTAGCATGATTTTCATTGCGCTAGTGATATACTTAGATTCAATTAGGCATAAATCTTATATTGACATCACTTATGGACCTATGATGCCTTTTATCTCTTCTCAAAGCGTATTTGGCTTTCCCCAGATCACCCCAATTTGACTACAATCCCCTAGTTCTTGATCAAAAGAATTTCTCTATACAAAAATAATTTTAAGCTTTAAGGTTGAACATTGGACTTACATGCCATTCGGACTTACAAGCCTTGCATTCAGGGTGTTTAGATTTATTTGTATGCCCCACCCCTGTAGTTCCCTGGTGCCCCTTTAAGCTTTTAGAAAACAAATTTAGATTGCAACAAATTTAAATATAAAGAAATTTTTTTTATGCTAATAATGAAATATATTGATTTTGGCGATCAAAACACTAATGGGCTCGTGTATGATTGGGTAATTGCTTTTCTGCCTATCATTCGGAGAGATGTATCTAGAGACATGCAAACATCTTCAAAATGACTCTCCACAATAAGTTTAGCACATTTAGTTTATATCACTTCAAACTTTTATTTATCATGGAAAGCTACCATACAAATCAATGACTATTCAAAAGCCCTTTTAGTTTAATAACTTCACACGTTAGGCACACAAAATCAATTTTTTTTTTATCATTTTTCATAGGTTGGATCAATTTTCATTTAAAAAGAATTTTTAAGCTTTTATAAAGCTTTTAGCTGAATAATCATATCACTTCCCAGATGATAACTTAGAAGACAATTTTAGATTCAATCACCCTAGTCACTTTCAGTCTTCAGGTAAATGGCTATCCTATATGTCTACAGGTAGACTTTAGGACCAAACATATATTAATATATGTCCTTTAAACTTAGGTGACCGACATAATTTTCAGTGAAAGAACTTAAAAATTAGATAGTTAAAACAAAAACATTATATAATTTTTTTTTGTATTCAGTCGTCCTAGTCACTTTCAGTCTTCAGGTTAATGGCTATCCCGTACATCAAAGATTGACAACAGGACCAAACATAAAGAATTATGTCCCTTGAACTTGATTAACCGGTATAATTTTAAGCAACTGAACAAAACAAATTTTTTAATTTTTATGTTTTTTTTAATTAAGAACACACATACACACACACACACTCTTTTTTTATTTTTTTTGTCCCCCTAAATTTGTACAGAAATTATGATGAAACAAGAAAATATTTATGTACAAATTAACCTCAAAAATACTCAATCATCAAAAGGCAACATTTTTAGAAACCCTACAAGCACATTAAATCTGACTGTTCCGACCGGTTTTGTAAATAAGTCCGCCACATTATTATCAGTGTGGACTTGTTCAAGATGAATCAATTTCCGGCCGTAACAGTCACGAATAAAATGAATTTTGATATCAACGTGCTTGGTTTTAGAATGCTGAACCGGATTTTTAACAATGGCAATGGCATCATCATTATCATAGAAAATAGGAGTGTCAAGAAATTCTAAACCGTAATCTAGCAATTGATGTTGCATCAAGATGACCTGAGGACAGCAGGCAGAGGCAGCAACATACTCAGCCTCAGCAGTGGATGTGGACACCGTTTGTTGTTTCTTGCATTGCCATGAAATGAGTCGATCCCCCAACAATTGACATCCAGAAGAAGTAGATTTCCTGTCAATATCATCACCTCCATGATTGTTGTCAGCAAAAGCATACATATCAAATTCTGAGTTTTAGGGTACCAAAGACCTAGCTTCGGTTGCCCTTTCAGATATCTAATAATACGTTTAACAGCAATTAAGTGAGAGAGTTTAGGATTAGCCTGGAAACGAGCGCATTGACAAACTGCAAACATGATGTCTGGGCGACTGGCGGTAAGATACATCAGGGGCTCGATCATCGACCGATAGTACATTCGATCTACTGGTTTCCCTTCATGATCTGATGAAAGAATAGGTCTTTCTGCCGTAGGTGTCACCGCACTCTTGGAATCTTGAAACTCAAACTTGGCTAACATATCCTCGACGTGTTTCCCTTGATGAAGCAGAATACCTGTCAAGCTTTGACGAACCTACAAACCCAAAAATGTCGTCTTCTCCCCCAATGAACTCATCTCGAATCTCTTCTTCATCACTTCTTCAAAACTCAGAACAGAGAGAAGTGCAGGTAGAGCCGAAAATGATGTCATCCACATAAATCTGAACTGAGATCAGATCCTTTCCAAAAGTCTTTATGAACAGTGTCTGATCAATGGTTCCTCGCTTACACCCATGCTCCAAAATGAGCCGTCAATGTGCATACCATGCTTGAGGAGCCTGATAAAGACCATAAAGAGACTTGTCCAGCTTGTAGACACGCGATGGATGCTTTGAATCCACAAAACCCGGTGGTTGATCCACATAGATTTCCTGCTTCACTTCACCATATATGAACGATGTCTTGACATTCATCTGATAAACCGTAAACCCCATGTAAGATGCATGTGCCAAGAAAATCCAAATGCCTTCAAGACTAGCCATTGGAGCGTACACCTCAGTATAGTCCAATCCTTTAACCTGATGAAACCACGAACTACAAGCCGTGCCTTATTTCGAACAATAACCCAAGTATCATCTTGTTGCGAAAAAACCATCTCGTATCCAACGACTTCTTTCCTGCAGGCAACTCAACTAACCTCCAAACCATGAGTTTCTCAAACTGATTTAGTTCCTCATGAATGGCGTTAACCTAGCTTGGTTCTTGCAAAGCTATTTCAACAGTCTTAGGCTCAATCTGGGAAATAAAACAGGAATACAAGTAATTATTGATAAGTCCTGCCTAACTTCTGGTTGAGACGCCAGCTTCAAGGGGACCAATAACATTCTCGATTGGGTGATCCTGCTGAATTCTCAATGGAATGGAGTGATCAGGAATAGAAATGTTTGTTGGATCTTCAAGGGTTTCAGTGAAAGGGTTCTTCCATCCAGATGCCATAGTACTATGCAAGTACGAGGTACTTGCAATATACTCATTTGGTATGGCATTAGGGAATACAGTGCTATAAAAAATCTGACGGATTACACTCTCCCCCTCAACGATCTACGCCTCGGCTGTAGAAGTCTGTTGTGGGGATACAGTCTCGGTAACTTCTTCTAGATTTTAAGACTATGGCTGAGTAGTGTCCAAAGATTTAGACTGGTTGATACTCAGCATTGGAGGCTTTTGAATATTAGTAGAAACGTCTTCTTCATCATCAATAACATTAGAAGTCCCTACCCCTGAGTTCTCTGCATCAACTACTGGAAACACATTGAATGGCTTAAACAGTTTGTTGTAGTCGAATAGCCAGTTAGGACCCACACGAGCATCGGTTTCATTCTCCTCTTGCCAGTGCACATCATAGGATTCAAGGACCTGTTTCGATGCCTTGTTGTAGACTCTGTAGGCAGTGCGACCGGCATATCCAACAAAGTAACAATCATCTGCCTTGGCTTCAAACTTTGGAGTCGATTCAAGATTCAGTAGAGTACACGGACAACCAAAGGCTCGAAAATATGCAACAGTAGGCTTGTGACCATAAACGATTTCATAGGGAGTATTCATCTGCGATTTGTTGATCAACACCCGATTTTGAACATAACAGGCAGTGTTGAACATTTTAGCCCAGAAGAATAACAGTAACTTTGAATCACACAACATCGTTCTTGCAGCTTCGATCAAAGTATGGTTCTGTCTTTCAGTAACACCATTTTGCTGTGGAGTATGAGCTGAGCTATATTGACAAAGAATTTCCTTTTCGGCGCAAAAATGATTCAGTGTGGAGTTCTTGAACTCAGTGTCGTTGTCACAATGAATTCCCTTGAGCTTCAGATTCAGTTGATTTTCCATAAGCACCGTGAATCTCTTGATCAATTCTACAGTTTCACCCTTATTTGACAAGAAGAACGTCCAAGTGAAACGGGAGTAGTCATCGGTGATAACCAAATAATGATTACTGCGAGAGAAACTCAGAATGTGAGCCGAACCGAACAAGTCCATATGAAGCAGTTGAAAAATGCCGGAAATCGTATTGATCAACTTTGGCTTGCGTGCTTTGCGATGATGTTTGTCTAAAGCACAAGCTACACATTTCTCGATTATCACAAAATCTCTGATGGACAAACCACAAACAATGTTGTTTTTCACAAGTCGGTTCAGGGTTTTGACAATTGCATGACCAAGGCGTCGACGCCAAGTCATGGCATTGTGTTCTGAAAATTTTGAAAACGAACACGTAATTTCGTCAGGGACATTCATGTTCATGCCAATCAGGTAGGCGTTGTCTTTCCTTTGAGATCTAACAAGAATCCAATCCTCTAGTATGATGATACCAGGCTTCAAAATCAAACACTCTTTGTTGGTGAAGTGGGTTGAAAAACCTTTGTCACAAATCTGCGAGACGCTGAGCAGACTGTGTTTCTACTCCGGAACGTAGTTCACATTCTCAAAATTCAGAACACCATTACTCACAGTACCCTTTTGAGTAATCTTCCCCTTCTCTCCTCCTGCAAAGGAAACATGCCCACCATTAAAAATTTGAGTGTCGCTCAGTTGAGAGAAGTCTCCCGTCATGTGCCTGGAACATCCACAATCAACATATGACAGTCTAATGATATTCCTCCATAGTTGTTCTTGCACGATGTACGAGATTAGTTAGTTTTAGGTACCCAGTCCATAGTCGTTCTAGGTAAACCTGACTTGTTCAACCGTGTCATGGGTTGCCATGACATGTCTTCCTGATTATCAAAGATCGAATAGGAAATAGGAAGGCTTTGAAGACTTGGTCACCGGAGACTTAGGCAACCATCTGTATATAGGTTTTAAAGCTTTATTGTTTTTACATACGGTTGGCTTTGTCTCCGGTTTGCGAACGGAAGCCACATTTGACTTTGACCTTTTGAACGACTTTGATTCTGAGGCCTCTTGGGTCTTGGAGTCGAAGCCGAGTTTCCGTTCTGCTTTCGAACCGTAATAGGCTTGGTCTGATGGGAATTTGACCTGTCAGCCTTGTCTCTCCTCCAATCACCGTCAGAGGGCTTTGCCTTATAATACCTCTTCTTATTTGAGCTAAAATTCTTGTAGGTATTTTGAGGCATAATCCTCTGATGTTGTTTGTAACATGGAACATACGGGAGACGAGAACAATTTCTAGCAATGTGGCTGGGAATACCACAATTAAAACAGGTTTGCCTTTTAATGAAAAAGTCGTTGTGGCCGATTCCTAGTCTTGCTCTGTTACGTGAGCTTGTTTGTCCTTCTTTGGACTTAGCAGTAGATTCTTCACAATTGAGATTACAAGAACTCTTTTCTTTAACAAACTTAGGAGACATATTCTAAATCCGACTTTTACTTTCATCAAATTTATTAAATAGTAGATTACTGCGTTTTGAAGTTTTTGAAAAGTCAACCACACAATTGTTTTTGCTCTTCAAAATAGAGCCCACACAAACATCAGTAGCAACATTATTCAAAATAGGTAAGTTCAAAGAAACAATAGAATCAGTAGGAAAATATCATCCTCATCAGTCCAATCCTCAACTATTACTTCATCTGCACGTGAAGTAAACACATTAGAATCGTTCACCCCAGATGTTGATTCAGTTGTCGTGACTGAGCCAACCATACCTTTGCCGGTTGCAGTAGAATTACCATACTACATACATTTTTCTTTTTCTTCTTTGTCCTTGGTAAGAGGAAGACTAGTGTAGTTATCATTATATGGAGAGGGAACCATGTTGTACCCAATACCCGCACCCATATTCTCTTTCCATTTTAACTGATTTTCTATCATTGATTCAACGACAGCGCTAGAGATATCAAATTTTTTAAAGTTGAATTCAGCATTTTCAAATTTGTTTGTTAATTTAGCTATCTACAACTTTGACGCATATAACTCGGTGGTTAGTTCAGCAATTTTCTTTCTAGGATCTAAGTGGTGATAGCATTTTGCGCTAAAATCATATTGATGTTTTGAAAAATCTTTTTGCTGTGCCTCTGTTTTCTCTTTTAATGCCTTTTCCAGTTTCTTAAGGGTATTATTTTCATTTTTAATTCCTCCATTTCTCTAAGCATATTACTATTATGAATTTTATACAGTTCTACCTTATTAATACATGATTGAGAGAAAATTACATAACTTACCTTAGAGGACTTTGTCACAACCCAACCTAAGGCGGAAATGCCAGGGCGTGGGCTTGATTGTTCATAGCTTGAGGTAACTATCATACAATAAACGTGACAGTATCTAATAATAAATTTTATTCCAATCAAGACATAACATCCAAAAATAGCAAATAATTCCAAACAATATTCCATAGTAAAAGAAATAATCCAACTTAAAACTTAAATAAATTGTTCTTGAATAAGCCTATGGTCTCAACTAGCAATCCATGACTTCAATTCTTCAATTCAAGTGATAACCTGCATATGCGTATAAAATAGATAGATTTGTCAACAATAATGTTGAGTGAGAATGCCATTAGTTTTGCAATGATATATAATAATTCGAAAGGTAGAAAAACATAAGTAAAGCGGTAAATGTAACCAAACCAATGAGCAAATAAGTGTCAAGTGAACCCTTTCCAAGCGAATCGGGCGCCGGTTAAACAAGACGGTCGTATGATCATACTATATGAGAATATGTTGGATCTCTCCGAATGCGTAAAATAACCAAGTAAGCAAATAGAATATATGTTCAGCAATTCACACACAATACAACGTTTGCTAATGTTGACATATATATAATACGAAAATATATAGTACGCATACGCCCCCGAAACGTTTGAAAAAAAATAAAACGGGGGAATGACAAAACTCACCTTAATAATAAGTGAGTTAGTTAAATATTAAGAATAAAGAAAGAGGTCTTTCGATTAACGCGCCAAACGAGAATAACTAGTAGAACCTGAAACTTAGAGATATGAAAGTATACTTAAAAACGAACCTAAGCAGCTGGAATCAATCCAAACAGATGTGTAGAACTTGAGTTATGTTAATTTTAACGCTTAAATGAGTCGAGTTTGACCGGAATTGAACTTCGAGTCGGAAGTTGGGTTTTGGTCAGAAGACTTAAAATTTTATTATGAGAAGAAAAGTCTTCTGTACCGATGCCAAGCGAATCATTGCCAAGTGAACCATTGCCAATGAGCAAATAAGTGTCAAGTGAACCATTGCCAAGCGAATCGGACCCCGGTTAAACAAGACGGTCGTATGATCATACTATATGAGAATATGTTGGATCTCTCCGAATGCGTAAAATAACCAAGTAAGCAAATAGAATATATGTTCAGCAATTCACACACAATACAACGTTTGCTAATGTTGACATATATATAATACGAAAATATATATTACGCATACGCCCCCAAAACGTTTGAAAAAAAATAAAACGGGGGAATGACAAAACTCACCTTAATAATAAGTGAGTTAGTTAAATATTAAGAATAAAGAAAGAGGTCTTTTGATTAACGCGCCAAACGAGAATAACTAGTAGAACCTGAAACTTAGAGATATGAAAGTATACTTAAAAACGAACCTAAGCAGCTGGAATCAATCCAAACAGATGTGTAGAACTTGAGTTATGTTAATTTTAACGTTTAAATGAGTTGAGTTTGACCGGAATTAAACTTCGAGTCGGAAGTTGGGTTTTGGTCAGAAGACTTAAAATTTTATTATGAGAAGAAAAGTCTTCTGTACCGATGCCAAGCGAATCATTGCCAAGTGAACCATTGCCAATGAGCAAATAAGTGTCAAGTGAACCATTGCCAAGCGAATCGGACCCCGGTTAAACAAGACGGTCGTATGATCATACTATATGAGAATATGTTGGATCTCTCCGAATGCGTAAAATAACCAAGTAAGCAAATAGAATATATGTTCAGCAATTCACACACAATACAACGTTTGCTAATGTTGACATATATATAATACGAAAATATATAGTACGCGTACGCCCCCAAAACGTTTGAAAAAAAATAAAAAGGGGGAATGACAAAACTCACCTTAATAATAAGTGAGTTAGTTAAATATTAAGAATAAAGAAAGAGGTCTTTCGATTAACGCGCCAAACGAGAATAACTAGTAGAATCTGAAACTTAGAGATATGAAAGTATACTTAAAAACGAACCTAAGCAGCTGGAATCAATCCAAACAGATGTGTAGAACTTGAGTTATGTTAATTTTAACGTTTAAATGAGTCGAGTTTGACCGGAATTGAACTTTGAGTCGGAAGTTGGGTTTTGGTCAGAAGACTTAAAATTTTATTGTGAGAAGAAAAGTCTTCTGTACGGAACGTTGAATCCGATTAGAAGTATGAGAAAACGTTAAGTCAATGTTATTGACTATTTTGCCCTTAAACGGGTTTGATTCGAATTGACCCATCAATACCCCTAAATTTCAGAAATTGAATGAGGGTTATTGACAAGTGAGTATTGATGAACGTTTGATCAGTTAACAACTTACCCAGAATATGCTTAGATTAACAGGAAATCAAGGTCAAAGATGATAGAACCGGTAAAGTCAAACTGCAGCTAACGAATCTTCACTTAAATGAGTAATAACGAGCTAGAAATCATCGGGTTATGATAGGTGACAGCTGGAAACACTTAGGTGCGGTAAACTTTAAGACTTGGTATTATGAAGAGTTTATATAGATGTTAAACCAACTTGTTGGACAAGAAACGGGTCGATTTTGGTAACCGAATCACATAATTAAGAACCAAATCCGGTCATATATTCATCAATATATTAACCAAATTACTGATTATGAACCTAGATAACATTACACACTAAATACAATAACTTGTGGCTCAAATTTCGTGATTTAGGAAAGATTTAGCATTAAACGAAGATCTGAAACGAAAATGGCTGATCTGGTGACATCTTCGCGCCGCGCTAAGGTGCAAGGCTGACATTCACCAAACTTTCAAATTTTGACATTGTTATTCCCTGTAGTTCTAAAAACGCATTTTTAAGCCATTTTAAGCGATTTTAAGAGTTTCTAAGGGCTATTTGACACAAATAAAAGTTCAGGAATTATAAACTAAGATAAAAATAATTATTTCACTAATAAATGCATATCGTTATTAATAAGAAAGATCCGAATAATGTTCGTAACCCGATAAACGAATACAAAACGGATACGGTAAAACCTGAAATGTTATAGTATCCCTTACTTTTAGGAATTTTGTCCCGAAATTAGAGAATAGCTGTAGCGAACTTATGAGGATACTTCTCCTTCATTTGATCTTAACGTTCCCAAGTAAACTCAGCTTCTTGCTTCGATTCCCAACACACTTTGACTAACGGTATACGACTACGCTTAGTAACTTTGTCCTTATGGTCCATAATATCAACGGGTCTTTCAACGAAATGCATAGTCTCATCAATACAAACTTCATAGAGAGGTATTTGAAAATTACCCTCGGCAAGACACTTCTTCAAATTCGAAACATGAAATACTGAATGAATATTTGAGATCTCGGATGGGAGTTCAAGTCTATAAGCAACAGGACCAATACGCTCAAGAATTTCAAAAGGACCAACGAAACGAGGATATAACTTCCCTTTCTTTCCAAATCTCACCACACCTTTCCACGGAGATACTTTAAGTAAAACACGATGACCAACGTTAAACTCAAGAGGTTTTCTACGCTTATCCGCATAGCTCTTTTGACGACTACAAGCAGCGAGTAAATTTTGGCGGATTTGAGCAATACGATCAGTCGTTTCTTGAACTATCTCCGGACCAGTAACTTGAGATTCCCCAACTTCATTCCAACAAACAGGAGAACAACATCTACGGATTTAAAGAGCTTCGAAAGGTGCCATACTAATGCTAGAGCGAAAGCTATTGTTATACGAAAACTCAATAAGCGGTAGATGAATATCCCAATTTCCCCCAAAATCGAGGACACATGAGCGAAACATGTCTTCTAGGGTTTGAATCGTACGCTCAGATTGACCTTCAGATTGCGGATGATAAGAAGTACTATGATCTAAACGAGATCCCAAAGTAGATTAGAGAGACTTCCAAAAACGAGAAGTTAAACGATCATCTCTATCGGAGATAATGGTTAATGGAGTACCATGATGACAAACAATCCTATCAACGTAAATATGTGCCAAACGATCAACCAAATAAGTTTCCTTGATGGGAACGAAATGAGCAGACTTCGTCAAATGATCAATGATTACCCAAATACTATCATGTTGCTTTCGGGTAGTAGGAATCTTAGTGATAAAGTCCATAGCAATATCTTCCCACTTCCATACGGGAACGGGAGGTTGCTCTAGCAAACAATAAGGTCGATGATGCTTGGCTTTGACTTTAGAACAAGTGAGACATTTCGCAATGTAGAGAGCAATGTCTTTCTTCATTCCAGGCCACCAAAAGATGGAATGAAGATCGGTGTACATTTTATCAGCACCGGGATGTACAGAATATCGTGACTTGTGAGCTTCGTCCATTATGAATGTGCGAAGGTCATCGCGATCGGGAATCCATAAATGATTAAGGAAATAAAGTAAACCATTGGGCTTAGTTTCCAATTGAGATTCCGCACTACACGACATCTCGTCAAACATGTTGCCTTTGGTGACGAATTCGTGTTTCGTGTTAAAAATACGCTCTTCGAGATCATTTTGAATGAGAACACAAGTAAGAAACACAGATTTGACTTGTTTCTTATGGCTAAGAGCGTCGGCCATGACATTCGCTTTACCGGTATGGTAGCGAATCTCACAATCATAGTCGCTAAGCAACTCGGCCCAACGAGTCGTCTCGTATTGAGTTCCTTTTGGTAAAAATGTGTTGGAGACTTTTATGATCGGTAAACACTACACATTTAGTACCATAGAGGTAATGTCTCCAAATCTTCAAGGCGAATATGACGGCACCAAGCTCGAGATCATGCGTTGTAAAATTTTTTTCGTGAACCTTGAGTTGTCTCGAAGCATACACGATAAACTTGCCTCGTTGTAGAAGAACACAACATAGGCCTTGGTTAGAAGCATCACAGAATACGATGAAATCTTTAACACCTTTGGAAAGAATGAGAATAGGAGCATTTCAAAGCATGTTCATAAGTGTTTGAAACGCTTCTTCTTGCTTTGACCCCCACTCGTAAGGTTTACCCTTATGTGTAAGAGCGGTGAGGGTCAATGCAACCTTTGAGAAGTTACGAATGAAATGATGGTAATATCCCGCCAAACCAAGAAAAGAACGAACTTCGGTGGGAGATTTCAGTGTCTTCCAATTCTTGACGGCTTCAATCTTTGCGGTATCAACATGGATACCTTTGTCGTTAACAATATAGCCCAAAAATTGAACTTCTTTAAGCCAAAACTCATACTTCGAAAACTTGGCATACAATTGTTCCTTTTGTAGGAGGTCAAGGATAGCATGTAGGTGCTCTTTGTGATCGTTTTTGGACTTCAAATAGATCAAAATGTCATCGATGAAAACAATTACGAATTTGTCCAAGTAGGGTTTACACACACAGTTCATGAGGTCCATGAAAACCGCGGGTGCATTGGTTAGCCAAAAAGGCATAACATAAAATTTGTAATGCCCATATCGAGTACGGAAAGCAGTCTTGGGTATGTCATTTTCATTAACGCGAAGTTGATGATAACCCGAACGGAGATCGATCTTTGAGAAGCAAGCGGCTCCTTGAAATTGATCGAAAAGATCATCGATACGAGGGAGCGGGTAACGGTTATTGATGGTGTGCTTGTTGAGTTCACGAAAGTCGATGCACATGCGAATCGATACATCCTTTTTTTTCACAAACAACACAGGTGCGCCCCAAGGAGAAGAACTCGGGCGAATGAAACTCTTATCGGAGAGTTCTTGTAGCTGGATCGAAATCTCTTGCATTTCAGACGGTGCAAGACGATAGGGTGCTTTAGCAACGGGATTCGCTCCACGTACCATATCAATACGAAATCGACTTGACGAATAGGAGCAACAGGATTCGCTCCTCGTACCAGATCAATATGGAACTTAACCTTATTAAGAACTATGACACAATCCCGAATAACCGAATCGATAGTAATCGAATTCCCATTAGCTACTTCTATGGTAAAAGGCTTAGACAACCTATCCCAAGGCTTATCCATAATGTATGCAAAGTCTAATGAGATAAAACTCTTATCGGCACCAATATCGAGTAACATGGAAGCAGAATAGTTATTAATAGAGAACGTACCATCACCACATCACTTGAACTTTGGGCTTGGCTCACATTCATCATGAAGGCACGACCATTCGAACCTTGAGGAGTTGGTCCAGTTTGATTGGTTGGAGGGGCTTGAATAGCAGGGACTTGAGCAGTAGCAGTTGGCGGAGCCATAAGTTGTGGAACTTGAGGAGCATAAGTGTGAGGTGCAAAGCCTTGAGGGATCGGGGGTTGGTAGGTTTGAACATGATAAGCTTGGCTAGTGTAGTATGGTGTGGGCACAACTTGGGTTTGATGAGCATAATAGGTGGAGGCATAACATGGGCTTGATTGGCACGGGATAGCAATGGGCACATGTTGCAGAGATGACTAGGATCTCCACAATTATAGATTGAGGATTATTAGTAGCTCTAGGAGCAGATGTTGCGGGTTGTTGTGGAGCGGCTCGTGCATTTTGAGGTACACGGAAAGTATTAGCAATATGCCCATAACGGTTACACGAGGTGCAAAGACGGCAAGTGGTGGATGCGGGATGATGACAATTCAGATTGAGCACAGAGGGTGCGGTCCATTATACGGCTTCTTGTTGGGTGCATTTTGGTTCGGGGCTTGGTTGTTGGGTTGGTTCACAGAATAGTTTTGGTGTTGGGTTTTGCGTTTATGGTTGTTGTTCTTATGGTAATGGTTAGAGTTGTTGTTTTGGGAAGGCTTAGGGTCGGCTTTAGCATCAGTAGAGGATTCGGTTTTACTCTTCTCAGCAGTAGACTTGGAGTCCTTTCGGGATAGGGTACCATCACGAACGTGATCATCAGTCAAGGAAGCAGTGAGGGCTATGGGTTCCTCAATCGTGAGAGGGTCTCGACTGACAACCGCCTCACGGAAGATAGTAGGTAGTCCACGGATATACCTGCAGATACCGCGGGACAAAGGGGTTACAAGATGACGTACCACCCGGCTCAGTTCCTTGAATCGGTTCGAGTAGGTTGATTTATCACCACCGATTTGCTTTAGCTCCCAAAACTCCGTCTCGAGCCTTTTCTCAGGACAAACTCTCTCTTCATAGCTTCCTTAAGCTCCTCCCAAGGCATTGCCAATACTTCCTCAACACCTTGGAGGTCCTTGAACGAGTTCCACCAGGTAAGGGCTCGCTCCTCAAAAACACTCGAGGAGAACCGTGTCCGTTTGTTGTCCGGACACTCACAGTGGATGAAGATGTTTTCCATCATCTTGAACTAGAAGAGGAGCTTAGTAGCATTCTCCTCGCCGAGATAGGGAGGTGGTTTCTCACTCGTGAAGTTCTTGTAGAAGAAGTTATTCGATGCAGTCGAAGTAGCAGATCCATTCGAGTTGATATTTTGGAGTTGAGCCACAAACTCAGGCAAAGCATCAGTGAACTCCTTCTTGATACGAGCAGCCAAACGGTGATCATGAGCAGCCGATGGACGGCGGTTGCTATGGCAACGAAGTTGAGAAGACATTCTACGGGGACCAAGAGTGAAATGTTATAAGGATTAGGTAAGTTGTGTTAACGGGTCAATGAAAGACAATGAGGAAATGTGACTAATAATGTGAAACTTTTAAGATAGTTAATTAAATAAAATGTTTAGTTTAATTTTAAATGTAAAGTTTTATTGGGTTGGGCCTTCCATGGGCTTCCCATGGTAGTTTAAAAGTCCAAAATAAATAACGAATTAAATCAAGTGAGTTGGCCTCCCTTGAGCTTTCCATGGCAATTTGAATGGCCCAACTAAATCATAAAATCAAGCTTCATGAATTGGGCCTCCCATGAGCGTTCCATGGTAGTTTAAATGACCCCAATTACATATCGGGACAAGTATTGAGAATTGGGCTTCTCATGTGTGTTCCATGACATTTTGTTGGCCCAATTAAATAACGATTAATAAGCAATTTGAGTTGGTCATCCCATGAGTGTTACATGGCATTTAACTTACCCAACTAATTAATGAATTATCAATCCAATGGATTTGTCGGACCATGAGCGTTACATGGCACTTAACCGACCCAACTAATTATCAAACTATCAATTCAATAAAAATGAGTAGTCGGAGTATCTCGTGAACCACCACAGTGATATCTCCAACAATATATCGATTCAAAACGGGTTGTGAAACGAATAGTTGGAGTGTCCTTGGGTTGTCATGGATTTTCCACCCAACTAAACATTTAAAAATAATTAGAACACAATTTTTGAAAGTTTTCGAATTTAGCCACGAATCACCATGAATTCGGTTTATAAATGGAATGCAGCCATTTGATCGGTCACATTTGATTCACTTGGGGTCCGTTCGTATGGCATATTGTCCAGCTTTGGTCTAGGGACTCGAGTACTGTGGCCGGGTTATCCTCCAGGTAATGAATAGCGTCTTAAGTTTGGTTATTGACCTCGTTTTTCCAAGGCCTAACTCACAGTTCTCTAGTCCCCTACGGTTACTAACTGAACATGTCATACTCCTATGCCCTACGGAGAGGGAGTAAAAACAAATATTGGGAATTCTAAAGTAATTTCTTAAAAATAGAGAGGCAATGTACTCATGTTTTAAAAGAATTTTAGAGATTTTATAAAATATTTTTGAAGGTGAGGCATAGCCTCAAATTTGGTATGTGCAATAATTATTAAAAATAAAAGGTAATTTCCAAATTTAAAAGATATAGTAAATAATTACATAAAATAAAAATACAAGTAAATAATTACCTAAAACGAAAAGATATGCTAAATAATTAACTAAATAAGCTATAACAATTAAAGAGCACATAAAGCAGTTCAGTTAAACACGTATAGGTTCCTAACATATGACTAGGACAATTTCTAACCACCTATCTTAAACCTTCAGCTCTGTTACCAATCTGTCACACCCCAACCTAAGGCGGAAATGCCGGAGCGTGGGCATGATTGTTCATAACTCGAGGTAACTATCATACAATAAACATGACAGTATCTAATAATAAATTTTATTCCAATCAAGACATAACATCCGAAAATAGCAAATAATTCCATACAATAATCCATAGTAAAAGAAATAATCCAACTTAAATCTTAAATAAATTGTTCTTGAATAAGCCTATGGTCTCAACTAGCAATCCATGACTTCAATTTTTCAATTCAACCGATAACCTGGATATGCGTATAAAATAGATAGATTTGTCAACAATAATGCTGAGTGAGCATGCCATTAGTTTTGCAATGATATATAAAAATTCAAAAGGTAGCAAAACGTAAGTAAAGCGGTAAATGTAACCAAACCTATGAGCAAATAAGTGTCAAGTGAACCCTTTCCAAGCGAATCGGGCGCCGGTTAAACAAGACGGTCGTATGATCATACAATATGAGAATATGTTGGACCTCTCCGAATACGTAAAATAATAAAGTTAGCAAATAGCATATATGTTCAGCAATTCACACACAATACAACTTTTACTAATGTTGATATATATAATACGAAAATATATAGTACGCATATGCCCCAAAACGTTTGAAAATAAGTAAAATGGGGGAATGAAAAAACTCACCTTAATAATAAGCGAGTTAGTTAAATATTAAGAATAAACAAAGAGGTCTTCCGATTAACGCGCCAAACAAGAATAACCAATAGAACTAAAACTTATAGATATGAAACTATAAGTAAAAAAAAACCTAACGCCACTGGAATCAATCCAAACAGATGAGTAGAACTTGAGTTATGTTAATTTTAACGTTTAAATGATTCGAGTCTGACCAGAATCCGAACTTCGAGTCAGAATTCGGGTTTTGGTCAGAAGCCTTAAAATTTTATTACGAGAAGAAAGTCTTTTGGACCAAACGTTGAATTTGATCAGAAGTATAAGAAAATGTTAAGTTAAAGTTATTGACTATTTTGCCCTTAAACGGGGTTGACTCGAATTGACCCGTCAATACCCCTCAATCTCAGAAATTGAATGAGGTTTATCGACAAGTGAGTATTGATGAACGTTTGGTTAGTTAACAACTTACCCGGAATATGCTTAGATTAACGGCAAATCAAGGTCAAAGATGATAGAATCAGTAAAGTCAAACTGCAGCTAACGAATCCTCACTTATACGAGAAATAACGAGCAAGAAATCGTCGGGTTTGTTGGACTCAGTATGCCCAAGACACATATTATTATTGATATGGCTAGTACGTCATGATCCAAGTCGGGTCATACCCAATAACAAGCTAGACAAACATCAATAATATTTGTTTATATATGATATGATCATTACAAATAAATATTAACACTTGAGTTATTTAGAAAGGGTTTTCTAAAATACAATGTACTTGTGAAATAAATAAATCATATGGATGATTTTTACTTTGAGAGATAGCCTTCCATAATGTTACTTAAGTTGGTTAAATAATAATGTGTAAGACTTGATCATTTGCATGTATACAAGTCTTATGTTATGCAACATTTTATTAAGCAAGAAAATGTTTATAACAAAACAAATAATAATATTTTTTGTTTAAAAAAAATTGAAAAGGTGAGAGGGTGCCCCCCCCCTCTCATACTCTTCATATTATATTATTATTAGCTAGTTAGTGGAGACATGCAAATGATTCTATTGGTTCCATGGGTGGTGCCAATTTTGAAAGACTATTTTCATTCATTCTTTTATTTTCTCTTAACATAACACAATTCATACAACACAAGATCAAGAGGAAAAAATCCTCTACACTCTCTCCCTCTCTTCTTTCTCTCTTGGACGGCCAAGAACAAGGAACAATAAGGAGTTGTCAAGTGTTACTAAATCCTAGCTACAAGTGGTGTTTGTTGGAAAGCTTGGGGTATGCTAGCTTGAGGAGCTTCATATTCAAGTTCTTGCCTTTTTCATCATCATCTCCTTCCTCTTCCTTGGATTTAAAAGGTACCTTTAACATGCATGGACTTATGGTGACATGCATGTGTTTGATAGTATATATTTTGTATTTGGATCCGGGCTTGGGTTTTGCATGTGCAAAATTGGTTTTATACGTATCAAATTAACAAGATTTAAAACTAATTTCTGCTGTGTTTTTCATAAAATTGGGATTTTATGACTTTGATAATCTTGTTAAAACCCAACAATGACATTAAGAGACGCTTATACGGATGCATGCTTCGTTAGACCCAAAAATTTTCTAGTTTATGGTGGGGTTTACCATATGGCCGAAAGTTTTAGGGGTTTTGGTTGCCCCATGGTTTTTCAAGGTTATACTTTACATGCATGTGGTAATCTTGAAAAACTAAGTCATTTGGATGATTAAATGTGATGTTTGGACAAAACCTAGAACTTTCGGTTTTGCAAGTTTGGCCGAAAGTTTCAAGGGGTAAAGGGGAACCATTTGGGTCTTGTGTTATTGCATATTTGGATATGTAATAGATGTTTATAACCTAGCCATGGCTTTGTGTTTGGTTGAATGATTGTGTTGATATGTTTGTTCATTCAAAGTGGTTGTTTGTTCATTCAATATGGTTGTAATATTTATTTGGGTTTGCAATCTATTTATTTATTTCATTTCGTTTGGAATAATAAGTAGATTAGATGCATTTCTTTTATTAGAGAAAAATGTATTAGGATATATTTTTGTAAAAGAAGATGCAAGGAAGGAAGCCCAAATAAAATGATGGAGACCACAACACGGGGGTGAACACTTGGAGCATTTGGATGCGGGATCAAGTGGGCGTTCACCGACACAAGCATATGTCCTTTTGAGTCCCTTTAGGAGAGACCTTTTGACACACTTGTCTTCGGTCAACAAGTGTAGTCAATATTAGGAGGCTATGGTTATGAACTTGTGGTTGTATGTTTTATACTTGCATGGTTGATTTACTTTTGTTCGTGTTATTGCAATGTGGTTTGCTAACAACTTAAAATCAATAACTAGTATAAAATTGGTTCCTTAGAAATCGTTAGATAATAAAAATTGGTTTTATTAAAGGCTAATGATTTCATAATAAAATGGATTTTATTAATAGGAACTTGAAAATGGGTTTTTCAACTAAGTACCATACATTTGAATGCATGCAAATGGAAGGTACATAAAAGGTCTTCCAATATAGAATTTAGAAAACCAAAAATCCCTTTTATAAAATAAGTTGAACCCCATCCTTTTATACAACACTTGAATCGCTTGGGAACTCGATGTGAGATAAAGGTCACCTAACCGCATTAGAGGAAACTTGTGAGTTTGAGGTGGGTTTACCATATTTGTGGGATAAAGGTCACCTAACCACTTGAATGTGTAAACTCACACGTGTGTATAAGTAGGACGACTTAAATTGGAAACCATGTGAATAGGGTCACCGAAGCATGGCGTACAATGGTGTTGATGGGATTAAACATGCCGACTAAACATAAGATGTTTAACCGATCCCATAAAACTAGAATTTGCAAAGGGTTGCAATCATCAAATGTTGACTACCTTGTTAATTTAAATAGTAGGGTAAAGGTCACTTAACTACTATTTGAATGTAACGTTGGGTTCTAGATTTTAATCATTAATAATCTTGGAGACATAAAAGGGTATTAACGATTAAAATTATTGATATCAAAAATACTAAAATTGAGCTTTGTTATATTTGTAGATGGCCGCAATCAACAATCCACCTAACGTTATTATTCCACCCGTAAATAACCTATCACTAAGATCTATTCTTGATAAGGATCGTCTAAACTATACCAACTTTATGGATTGGTATCGAAACTTGAGAATCGTTCTCAAGAAAGAAAAGAAATACTATGTATTAGAGGATCCTATTCCCGATGAACCTAGCGTTGACGATTTCCAAGACCATAACGATTAGGTTAAGCACAATGAGGATTCGGTGAAAGTTTCTTGCCTCATGTTGGGAACTATGATTCCCGAGATTCAAAAGGATTTTGAACTTCATGGGGCATACGACATGATCACCCAACTTAAGGAAATGTTCCTTACACAAGCTAGGGTGGAACGCTTCGAAACGGTTCGAGCGCTTCATGCATGTCGTATAGTAGAAACCCAATCGGTTTCATCTTATGTACTTAAGATGAAAAGCCACATTGATCGTCTCGAGAGCCTTAATAGTCGCGTCTCAAACGAGTTAGCCATGGATTTGATCCTAAATGGCTTAAATAAAAGGTTTGAGACATTTGTTATGAATTATAACATGAATAGGTGGGACAAGAGCATTGGTGAGCTTCACGCAATGCTCAAAACGGCCGAGACGAGAATGGGTAAAAAGGTTTTGCCCGTTCTCACGATCAATGAGGGAGGCAATAGGAAGAGGCATCACCAAGAACCCAAGGCAAAGGTTGCCAAAGGTATGGGACAATTCAAGGGCAAGTTCAAGGGAAAGGCAAAAGTGGAACCACCCAAACCGAAGAAGCTAAAGGTTAGCTCAGAGGATCCATGCTTTGGATGTGGGGAGATTGGGCATTGGATGAGGAATTGTCCAACCCGTCTCAAAGAGTTGAAAGCTAAGAGGGATGCGGCGCAAACCTCGGGTAAAACTTTCATGATTCATGTTGATCTTAATCTTATTTCCTCTAACACATGGGTATTGGACACCGGATGTGAAACTCATATTTGCAATTTACTATAGGGGTTCAAGGGAAATGAAGGATTTAAGAAAGGAGATATTAGTCTCTTCATGGACGACGGATCAAAGGTTGTTGTCGAAGCCCGAGGAGACTACATATTGATGCTTTCAAATGGTTTGGAAGTTATTTTGAAAGAAATTTTGTATGCTCCTAGTTTGACTAGGAACATTATCTCCGTTTCTTTGTTAAGACAATATGGGTTTGATTTTAAATTTGTGGACAATGGTATTCGTGTTTTCATGAATGATGTCTTTTTTTTAAAAGCAATGCCGTCTAATGGCATTTATGAATTAGTTCATGATAACACATCCTTTGATAACACGTTGTACCAATCAAGCACCAAGAGACTCAAAATGGATTTGAGTAAGACTTATCTTTGGCATTGTCGCCTTGGTCACATAAACAAAGATCGCATACATACACTTCAAAAGAATGGTCTTTTGGAATCAAGTGAAGATGATTCATTTGATAAGTATGAGTCTTGTTTACTTGGAAAGATGATCGAGGGCCCCTTTAGTGGAACAAATGAAGGGGCTAAAGACTTATTGGGTATCATACATTAGGATGTATGTGGTCCCTTTAAGGCAATGACAAGGAATGATGAAAGATACTTCATTACTTTTATCGACGATTATAGTTGTTATGGGTATGTGTACTTGTTAAGACACAAAGTTGAAGATTTTGAAATGTTCAAAATCTTCCAAAATGAAGTACAAAATCAACTCGATAAAACCAACAAAGTACTTCGTTCGGATAGAGGAGGTGAATACCTAAGTGATGCTTTCCAAGATCATCTTAGGAGTTGTGGGATCATCTCACAAGTTACTCCACCCGGAACACCACAACACAATGGTGTGTCCGAGAGGAGGAATCGAACTCTATTGGATATGGTTCGATCTATGATGGCTAGAAGCATATTGCCTTTATCATTTGGGGGTTTCGCTTTGCTCTCCGTGGCCCGTATTCTAAATATGGCCCCAACCAATAAAAGGAGACAAAACACCTTTTGAAATATGGAATGGAAGGGCTCCATCATTATCATATTTAAAGGTATAGGGTTGTGAGGCTTATGTCAAGAACAACACCCAAAACAAACTTGAAAGTCGATCCACTAAGTGTATCTTTGCAGGATATCCCTAGGATTCTATGGGATATTCTTTCTACAACCCAACCAAGTAAAAGGTGTTCGTTGCTCGAAAGGCCGAGTTCATGGAAACTAAGTTCCTTATGGAAGGTACTAGTAGAACAGTGGAACTCGAGGAGGATCGAGAACCACAAGCCGATACACGTTTGGTTGATACTAGCAATCAACAATGATCAAATGGTTGATCAAGACACACAAAACGTTTGCAAATCCGGTAGGATTAGTCATCCACCCGAAAGATATGGATTTTTCATGGATGGATGCTATGTGGTAGATTTGGATGAACCCATCACGTACCATGATGCAATGTCACAATCCGATTGTGACAAATGGCTTGAAGCCATGAACGTCGAGATGCAATCCATGCATGACAACCAAGTATGGGATTTGGTTGTACCAACTCTTAACTCCAAACCGGTTGGAAGTAAGACTTGTAGCAAAAGGTTTCACTCAAACTCAAGGGGTTGACTATGATGAAACTTTTTCTCCCGTAGCAATGCTAAAGTCTATTAGGATATTGTTTGCCATAGCCGCACATTATGACTATGAGATATGGCAAATGGATGTTAAAACCGCTTTCCTAAATGGGCATCTTGAGGAAGATGTCTATATGGTTCAACCCGAAGGTTTTGTCGATCCACAACATCCTAACAAAGTATGCAAGTTAAAGAAATCAATCTATGAATTGAAACAAGCATCTAGAAGTTGAAATCACCGTTTTGATGAAGATGTTAAGAAATTTGGATTCATCAAAAATGGTGATGAAGCTTGTGTGTATAAGAAAGCTAGTGGGAGCATCATTACCTTCTTAGTATTGTATGTTAATGACATATTACTATTTGGGAATGACATTCCAACCATGGAAGGTATAAAAGCATGGCTTGAAAGTTGTTTTTCTATCAAGGATCTTGGTGAAGCCGCCTATATTTTGGGAATAAAGATCTATAGGGATAGATCAAGGTGGTTGATAGGTTTAAACCAAAGTGCACACATTAACAAAATCTTGAAGAGGTTCAAGATGGAGAACTCTAAGAAAGGTATGGTACCTATTCAAAGAGGAACGGTATTAAGTGCATCTCAATGTCCAAGCTCAAAGGATTAGCAAGAGAAAATGAATGGGATCCCATACGCATCGGCTATTGGATCCATCATGTATACAATGGTATGCACTAGACCGGATGTGTCATGTGCTTTAAGCATGACAAGTAAATTCCAACATAATCCGGGAAGTAGCCATTGGATGGCGGTCAAGAGTACATTGAAATACCTTAGAAGGACTAAGGACATGTTCCTAATATACGGTTCGGGTGAGGAGGAAATCGTGTAAAGGGTTACACGGATGCGAGTTTCCAAACTGATCGAGATGATTCTCGATCACAATCGGGATATGTTTTCATTATGAATGGTGGGGCAGTCTCTTGGAAGAGCTCAAAGCAAGATGTGGTAGCATTGTTCACCATAAAATCGGAATACATCGCCGCCTCATTGGTAGCTCAAGAAGCTGCGTGGATTAGAAAATTCATTGCGGACCTAGGGGTGGTCTGTACCATTCAGCACCCTCTAGAGATCTTTTGTGACAATGAAGGTGCGATTGCTCAAATCAAGGAACCTTGTGCACATCAAAAGACGAGGCACATTGAGCGGAGGTTCAACTAGATAAGGGATAAAGTTGAAAAGGGAAAGATATGTATTCGCAAAGTTCACACTGATCAAAAAATTGCGGATCCACTCACGAAGCTCCTTGAAAGGCCAAAGCATGAGGGTCATACTTGTGCCTTAGGACTTCGATATTCTAGTGATTGGATATGATCGAATTTTTTATTTGGATATCGGAAAAATTGTTATTTTGACTCATTCATATGATTATGGTTTATGATTATGACATTTTGAGTTATGTTCCATTTTAGCATATTTAAATCCATGAATAAGTTACTTATTCTAAATGTCCGTAGTCGCTCATATTTATGGGAGCAAATATGAAGGTAAGACTATTATGAACTTGGATTGGTGGATATTCATAAGGTATGAATATAGAGCAAGGGTTGCTGCCAAGGTTCATAGATATTTATGGGATATAAATATTGGACTAACCCACTCTTAAAAATAACTACATGGAATACTTGTGATTAATCATAAGTAAATTTGAGTAAAGGCGAATATCATAGTATCCTCCAACCTGAGATACATATTGGGTCTTGAAATTCACCGAATATTTTGCTTTGACTTAGTTCTTTGCTGCTCTGAAACATGACAGTACATACGTCTAAGATTAGGTATAGTACAAGGTGATTGTGAGAGACGTATGTAGTCAAGAGGGGATTTGTCCCTCTTATTCGTTGAGAGTGAGATGTCTAAGGCCTGCTAAGTTAAATCAATAGAGAATGATCACTCTGTGTCTCTAGATTTGATATTACATCTGTGGCAAAAGGATAAATGATAGATGTACCTAAATCATTTCAAGTAAGGGACTTGAAGGGGATGATGTTATTGAATGGCACTTCGTCATGCGTATTAGGAGTAGTAAACCGTAGTTAGGCGGTATTTGCTACTTGCATCAATCTTCTATGTATCTTGTGCAAGTGGGAGAGTGTTGGACTCGGTATGCCCAAGACACATATGATTATTGATGTGGCTAGTACGTCATGATCCAAGTCGGGTCATACCCAATAACAAGCTAGACAAACATCAATAATATTTGTTTATATATGATATGATAATTACAAATAAATATTAACACTTGAGTTATTTGGAAAGGTTTTCTAAATATAATGTACTTGTAAAATAAATAAATCATATGGATATTATTTAAGTTGGTTAAATAACAATGTGTAAGACTTCCATAATGTACTTTGAGAGATAGCCTTCCATAATGTTATTTAAGTTGGTTAAATAACAATGTGTAAGACTTGATCATTTGCATGTATACTAGTCTTATGTTATGCAACATTTTATTGAGCAAGAAAATGTTTATAACATAACAAATAATAATATATTTTGTTTAATAAAAATTTGAAAAGGTGAGAGGGTGGCCGCCCCCCCCCCCCTCTCATACTCTTTATATTATATTATTATTATTAGCTTGTTAGTGGAGACATGCAAATGATTCTATTGGTTCCATGGATGGTGCCAATTTTGAAAGACTATTTTCATTCTTTCTTTCTTTTCTCTTATTATAACACAATTCATACAACATAAGAGCAAGAGAAAAAATCCTCTACACTCTCTCCCTCTCTTCTTTCTCTCTTGGACGGCCAAGAACAAGGAACAAGGATCAGTTGTCAAATGTTACTAAATCCTAGCTACAAGTGGTGTTTGTTGGAAAGCTTGGTGTATGCTAGCTTGAGGAGCTTCATATTCAAGTTCTTGCCTTCTTCATTATCATTTCCTTCCTCTTCCTTGGATTTGAAAGGTTGCTTTAACATGAATGGACTTATAGTGACATGCATGTGTTTGATAGTATGTATTTTGTATTTGGATCCGGGCTTGAGTTTTGCATGTGTAAAATTGGTTTTATACATATCAAATTAACAAGATTTAAAACTAATTTCCGCTGCGTTTTTCATAAAATTGGGATTTTATGACTTTGATAATATTGTTAAAACCCAACAGGGTTATGATAGGTTACGGCTGGAAACAGTTAGGTACAGTAAACTTTAAGACTTGGAGTTATGAAGAGTTTATATAGATGTTAAACCAACTTGTTGGACAAGAACGGGTCGATTTTGGTAACCTAATCACATAATTAATAATGAAATCGGGTCATATATTCATCAATATATTAACCAAATTACTGATTATGAACCTAGACGACATTACACACTAAATACAATAACTTGTGCCTCAAATTTCATGATTTATGAAAGATTTAGCATTAAACGAAGATCTGAAACGAAAATGGCTGATCTGGTAACATCTTCACGCCGCGCTAAGGTGCAAGGCTGACATCTTCGCGCCGCGCAAAGGTGCAGCTTCACCAGACTTTCAAATATTGGCAGTTTTAGTCCCTATAGTTCTAAAAACGCATTTTTAAGCCATTTTAAGCAATTTTAAGAGTTTCTAAGGGCTATTTGGCACAAATGAAAGTTAAGGAATTATAAACTAAGATAAAAATAATTATATCACTTATAAATGCATAACTTTATTAATAAGAATGATCCGAATAATGTTCGTAACCCGGTAAACGAATACAGTAAAACCCGAAATGTTACAGATTTGGTGGAGGTGAAAGTAATAAAAGCATGTTGAAGATCCCTAACCTACTCCTTAGCTTCATTCTCCTCTTCTTCGACATCGACCTTAGAAATGTTGTCAGTTTGATTGCTAATATTCCAAGCTGCCATCTGATCCTCCCAAGAAAATTTTTGAGCCACCAAACCCTGCTCACTTTCACTTGAACTAGTACATTCTCACCTCTTCCACTGCTCATCGAAACCAAAGCTCTCTCTCTCTCTCTGTTTCCCTCCTTGGTCGGATTAGTGTATTCACAAGCAAAATGACCCGTCTCATGACAGTTATAACACCTCTTGTTGAATCCCACCTTTTGATTTGCAGGCACATTCCAGTTGTTTCTACATGTCCTCTTTTTAAACTTTTTGGCTCTAAACACAACTATGGTGATTTGCCAAGAAATATCCATCTCATCCACATCATCAGGATGGATCTGATCAAGCTCTGCAGCCACAACGGGTTGTACCAAATCTCCAGTAAGAAAAGCATTGTAACAGTTCATAAATCCTGCCATCAAAGCAATGTTTTCTTAAGTCTCCTTAGAGATAGTAGAAATTTAAATGGGAGACTGGCTGGAGGAAGCACTGGGAGCCTGTGGCTTAGTTGTGGGAGTCGATTATGGGAAGAAACAGGAGCAGCCGGTGCTGGTTGTGGAGTGAATTGTCCTTGAGTTGACTTGAACATAGAGAAGGCCGGCTGAGACTGCTGTGGTTGACCTTGTTGACCCTAAGAAGACTTGAATATTGAGAAACTGTCTTGTGAGATGAGAGCATTGTTAGAGGCAACACTAAAACTAGCAGCATTGTAGGAATTTGCATGATTGATTGCACGCTTCTTGTCATCCATGTCACAAGCCTTAATGATCGCCATCACCTCTGAAAGGGTTAGTCTGGCCAAGTCCTTAGTCTTCTTGATAACAGCCACATTCATATCCCAGCTTTGCGGCAGTGAGTTGACCAGCTTATTGTTGATCTCAGTAGAAGTGAGGTTTATGTTGGCTGATCTCATCTCTGTGACCAGTGAGATAAACCTGTGTAGTTGTTTCTCTAATGACTCTCCCAAGACATAATTGAACATGTTGAACTGTTGTCTTAGACGATCCTGCCTGCTTTTCCTCATATCTTGATTTCCCTCATACACTTCAATGCGGGCCTCCCAAAGCGCTTTCGCAGATTGTAGCTCTCTAAACCCCAAGGCAATTTCAGGTGAAAGTGTCTTGGTCAATGTAGCTAGAGCCTTCTCATCCTCCTCAATCTTATCAAAATCTGCATCCGAATACAATTCAATAGGCTTCGTCTCCACTTCGTCAGAACCTTCTCTTTGATAAGTTATGACCTGAGGACCTTTGAGAATGCTCCTCCAGATCTTTGCATCCTTCAGTTCTACGTACTTCTCAAACCTGAACTTCCACTCAGTAAATCCCTCAGAAGTCAGTTAATGGGGAACACGAGTAGTTGTTCCCATAATTGAGTCCAGTTCTTGGTGTAGAGTAGCATTTAAAGAGGTATTGACAGATTGGTCCATATTAAACTGGACTGAAAACTGTGAATTCAGATGAGAAAAGAAACCGAGAATAGTGAATGCTTTTCGAGAACTCAGAAATCTTTCTGAGAACAATGAGAGCTGACCGAGAATAGTCAACAGTGACCGAGAACGCTGTAAGCTGACTGAGAACACTGAAATCTTTCCGATAACACTAATGTTTTCCCGAAAACCCCAAAATCTTCCCGACCCTAAAAATATCCCGAGGACACTGAAATATTTCCAAGAGACCAACTAGGCTACCGAGAACTATCAAATCATTCCCGAGAACCTTCAAAACGTGCCCGAGAACTATTTAAAACCCAAGATATGGTAATCTTAGAATATATAAACAAATCCTGAGAATGCAGGGATTTGAATTAAATTCAAAAATTTAACCAAATCCTCTCCTAGAACTTTCACCAGCCTGAAAAACACGAAGAACAGCTCTTCCTCAAAGTCCAGAAATCCTCAACCAAAGCACACTCGAGAATTGCCGGTATAATCCTTGATATCATTGTAAATCGATGCTAGAAAAGGTCTATAGGCTTTGATACCAATTGTAAGTCTCGTGACAGGATCTTTCAATGTGATATCAATAAACTCGTTTATTAGGTGGAAACTAATAAGCAAGTCGATTCTATAATAATCAAATGCAATGATGAACACGATGAGCTAGCTTCAAAACACACGTATACTACTACGTCGGGGTGATCGACCAATTTAGACGAACAAACCTACAATTAGTTACATACATCGTATATATAGACTACCAACCTAGGCCCAAAATGCACTAAAGCCCACCGAAATCTAAATATTTCGGTTTGTATATATTAGCCAAACTAAGCCTAATACTACGTTTAATACTACAAAGCATAAACCATAAAATATAGCCTAACAAAGTCGTAGACCAAAAATGAGGGTAACCATGCCCCATGAAAGAATACCATTCCAGATGCCGACCAGATTTCCAACTAAACCAGAAGAAAAAGAGGAAGATAAGGAAGAAAATGAAGTTCCTTACTTCCCACCATATCAAGGTCCCATACCAACAATCTCTGAGCAAGAAAATGAAATTCAGGAGGAAGCCCGACTGGTAGAAGAATTCTACACAACCAACATTCCAAAAGTGGAAATGCAAGCCTATGTAGCGAATCCGCATCTATATCCGAAGGAAACAACCTATCTTTTTCCAGCAACATCCGCACCCATAGGATATCCGAACCAATCGAATGCGGTGATGGATGAATTAAGAAACAAAAGAATCGAGAAAAAGAAAATAGGCGATAAAATCATTAAGAAATGTGATAAGGTTAAAAATCTTGTCAAAAGGTGGACTAAGGACTAGGAAATAATGTTAAGCATGTTTTGATTTCCATGCCTTTGTAATATAAATAATGTGAAATAAATAAAGGTGAAGTGAGTACTTTGTTTTGAATCTATTTATTTTGCTCAATCACAGAATGCCTGGAGAAAAGAATCAAGAAAGTTAAGGGAGTCAAAAACAGTAAACAAGCAAAGACTCCTGAAAATAAGAATGTTATACCCGAAGAGTATGTAGGGGAATCCACGTTATGATTAAAGACGCGGTGACACCACTGATAAAAATGATACAAGATAACACGGCTAATTCAAAACGCATGACAAAATCAGCCAAACGTGCGAAACCAAGTCAAAGTATTTCCGTTTATTCAAAGAAAGAAACTAAAGTGATGAAAGAAATAAAACAAAAGAAGGATGACAGGTATGAAAGTTCAATCGCTGATCATGAACCAAGTAAAGTCAAAAGAATAAAAGTGGGTAAGGGCTGCACTTTTAAGGATTTTCAAGTTTATAAGCCAAAAGAATTCTATGGTGATAAGGGAGCATTAGTCACTCTTCGTTGGTTAGAGAGATGGAATCTATTGTCATTATAAGTGAGTGCACAGAAGAAGAAAGTATCCAGTACACTTCCCGGATGTTCAAAGGGGAAGCACTGGAGTGGTGAAATACGCTAGTTGATGTGAAGGGAAGAAATAATCTATATAATCTTTAATGGAGAACTTTTAAGGAACTAATCAAGCAGAAGTTTTGTTTGATATACGAGATTGACCAAATCCAAACTAAATTGTGGAATCACAAAGTGACCGGAACTAATCTTAAAGAATTTAACACAAAATTCCTAGAGTATTGTAGACTAGTACCACACCTGCTTACCCCCAAGTATAACAAGGTTACCTGTTACATCTATTGGTTACCGAAGGAGATTCACAATCACGTACGCCCACATATGCCCTCGACGACTGAATCTGCTATAGAACTCTCTGGGTACTTAATGGAAAGTATGATAAAAAATTGTTATGAAGAGAGAAAGAATGCTAGTGAGAAGAAACAGGAAGGAGATAGAGAAAGAGCTTTGATAAAAGGAAAGAAAGGCCGGTTGTGCTTACTCGACTGACATGTAAACATTGTGGAAAAAGGCATGGTGGAAAATGTTTGAGGCCAGCAATCAAAACCGATGCTCATAAGTATGATCCATTAGCAACTTGCAACTTCTGTAGACGACCTGGCCACAAGGAAGAAGATTGTAAGAAGAAAACCATAGTTTGTTTTAACTATGGTGAGAGAGGAAATTTTAGTACTGAATGTACTAAGAAAAAACCGATAACTGGTGGTGTTGGAGGAAGTGGTGCTAAGAACGGTGGAAAAAAGGGGAACGCGCGTGCTTTCATGCTCAATACTTAGAAAGCAGGAGAATTATCAAACGTGATTACTGATACGTTTGCTAACAATAACGTTTATGCTAGAGTCTTGTTTGATTTAGGAGCTAGTCAAATTTTTATAGATTATAAATTTTTTAGTCTGTTAAACAAACCTCTAGATAAACTATATAATCATTATGAAGTAGAAACTGCTAATGGAAATTTAATCAAAATATCCGAATGTAACATCATGAAAATTCCGATCTAAGTTTTTGTTGAAAATATCAATGTTCAAAGTTAAGGGACTTAAAATGAAAAATTTTATTTTCCATTCTTCGCGTGACGCGAAGTATTAATTAAACCCCTTTCGCACGATGCAAAGATAGCTGGCACACAATCCAAGAACAAGGTTGTTTCGCGCTACGCAAAACCTCATTATGTAATTAGGGACACATGTCCAACCATGTGTCAACACATGGCACCTCGGTGCAGGCCACATGTAAAATTGCGGCGGAAATGCGGTTCGCACGACGCGAAGAAATCACGACTTTGTCCTTCGCGCGACGCGAAGGAGCAGAATTTCACCTATAAGAGGGGAGTAACGGGTTTAAGACAAATCACTCAAAATCTCAATTTCATTCTCACACACATAGTGTAGGTGTAACGCCCTGGAATTTGACTGGTAGACAAAAATCAAGGAATCATCGGAAACTATACACTTTGGGGTTCTGGACGATAAGTTCGGAACCCATATCATTGGAGAAATCTGCTTTTATCATTTGAAATGTTTATTTTATAAAACGACATTTACGCCTGGAAAATATTAATTTTTATGCTTTTGAAAAATAAAATGTTCTTATTTAAAAAAAAAAAAAAAAAAAAAAAAAAAGATTTTAAATAATTATTCGGAAAAATGGTTTATAAAAGTTTTGCTGAAAAAGTTTTAGTTTGTTTAAAAACTTATGAACTCGACTAGTCTTGACCCGTCGGTAGCCTAAACCCGAACCCGAGTCACCCGAGTATTTAAGCGGAAAATCAAGTATTCTTACACCATCTCTTTCATTTCCACCAACACTTCCCACCCAAACACTCCCACTTCTAGAGAGAGAGTAGTGAGAGAAAGTCATCCAATCTAAGATTCGAGTCCACCAATCTGTTTATCGTTGTTGTCGGTAAGATCTTCTTGAAAATCATACGTTTTTACAACCAAAACCCGCCCCGAATCGAGCAAAAACTCCGACTTTTGTGTCAAGTGTGTTCTTGGTCAAAAACCGTCATTTTTGGTGTCAAAATGCAAGCTTTTGTGTTTAAAAGTACTAGGAATCGATACCCCTTTCAATCCCGAGCATTTCCATGTCAAAAACTTCGATTTTGGGTCAAAAATCTGGAAAATCTGGAAAACCCGTGGGTATCTCCGTCGCCCAGCTTTCAGTCGATCGAATCAGACTCATTCGATCGAACCAGTCGATCGAATCAGTTCATTCGATCGAATGTGTCGATCGAACCAGTCCAGTCGACCGAATAGGAAAGCAACCGAATGGTCTCCAACTCATTCGACCGAATGAGCTTCGTATTCGATCGAACGTCTGTCTATTCGATCGAATGAGTGTCTATTCGATCGAATGTGTTTCTATTCGATCGAATGTGTGTCTATTCGATCGAATGTGTTTCGATTCGATCGAATGTGTTCCTATTCGATCGAATCAGGTCAGAACCAAGCTGTTTCGTCTTTAAAACCTAGTTTTTGCTCGAGATCGTGTAAGGCTTACACTCTTAGACTTAAACTGCGTTGTTAACTTATTATGTCCTTGTCTAGACTTAGAGGATCGACGTTTGACAGCACCCGACCGCCCTAGCAACCACACCTAGTCAACAAGGTGAGTTCATAGCCCCCATTTTTCTTTTAAAGCCTTTCAAATCATTGGGGGTGAAAACATGGTAAATGTACACGTTTTGACAAAACACATTTATTCAAACATTACTTATCATAAACACTTGACAAATCTTTTGCAAACAATGAACATTGGGAAAACAAGTAATCATGGCAGGTTACGCGTACCTTAACTTTCTCGGAAGTTGTGTATGCATAATCAAATATTCAGGAGTAAATATGGGAATCACTCAGCGTTTAGGGAACATTGGACGTTTGGAAATCAAAGTCATGTACCCGTTATACTTTATCATGAAAACACATTATTCATTGGTCAGTCTTGTGATCGTGTGAACAGTGGCAATATAGGTCACAATAGTGCATAGGTTTGATCTCCAAGTGGTCGATTGGTAGACAGGCCGTCACTAGATGTGGGATTCTAAAGTGATCGATTTAGAATACACGTGACCTATGGGGTTCTTAAGTGTTCGATTAAGAATCCGAAGGATCTCTTAAGTGTTCGATTAAGGATCCGAAGGATCTCCTAAGTGATCGATTAGGAATCCAAGAGATACTAAAGTACGCTTTAGAATTCTCTCATGGTACCCAAAGTGATCGATTTGGGTTACCATCAAGGAAATCAAGTAGCATAGTGTGGTCTTGTGTGGGGTCGATGTCAGGTCTTGTGTGATCATTATGCATCATTATCATTTTTCATCATGGCATGGTTACATATGATTCTTGGGTATCTTATTCATATATCCTTGATACCGTTCCTCCTGCATGCATGGAAACAATAATTGGAATCTTTATACGAAACTCTTGCAGATTCAGTTGAGATGATAAGCATACCAAGCATAGTAGGATAAGTTGTAGGAGTGGTGGGTTAGCCGATGGTACACCCTATATATAAACCCCTACAACTTAGCCTAGTATGCTTGTGTAGGGCTTATCACTACAGTATTAGTTAACCTATGAATTCACTCATCTACTTTTTGTAGTTGACGTTTTATTACATGTTTTCAGGAAATGAAGCAGGAAGTAGCTAATAGCTGATAGAGGCCTTAGAGAGATGAAGGCTAGGCTAGGAGTTGTTTGGAAACTTGATATTTTGTATTAAAACAATTTGTTTCATGTTACCTGGATGATGTAATATTTGACAGTTTGGCTATGTTTATGCATTTAGACTTTTATACTATTGTGCTCAATCAATCACGACCTAGTCGCCACGCCTCGGTTTTCCGCCATTACGACCGGGGTGTGACAGATTGGTATCAGAGCCAATGGTTATAGGGAATTAGGAAACCGACCTAGACTATAACCTAGGACCCTTAACTCTAGATAATTCATGCATCACTATCACACGCCCACACTTATGTGCTTGCTATGTGCTTATGTGCTGCATCTTTAATTGTGTCTATCGTAGCGATGTATTCTTTGGCTATTCCTTATCCTGTTATTCTTATTCCCGGTATCATTCTTGCGCGTTCTTTTTCTTTTTCAGAATGCCTCCTCGTCGCTCGTCCGTTAATGCTGACCCTGCTGACCTCGCTGCCATCATAGCGCAGCAAATTGCAGCAGTTCTTCCGGGTCTGGTTAACAACCTAAGGCAAGAAGGAACCTCGGGTGCGCCACAAGCCCCAGAACCGAATCCTACTCTTCAGGCCGACAGGCTCTATAAGGCTTTTACTAACACTGGGCCTACGAGCTTTAATGGATCCGAGGGAGCTGCTGGTCTTCTCCAGTGGTTCGAGAAAGTCGAAGCTTCATTCAACATGTGCTCTTGCCCGGATGAACTCAGGGTCAAATTCGCGGCGAGTATGTTCCACAAACGGGCTCTCACGTGGTGGAATATCGAGATTAGAACCAGGGGGCGAGACGCGGTCTTAGCCTTGCCCTGGGCCGAGTTTGTTGAGCTAGTCACGCAGGAGTTCGTTCCGAGAACCGAACTCCAGAAATTGGAGGCTGAGTTTAGGGCGCACACGATGAAGGGCGCCGATCACATGAAGTACACGGAGAGATTTCATGAACTCTCCCTATTGGTGCCCCACATGGTTACCCCAGCTTCACGCGCTGTCGAGCAATACATCAGCGGTCTTCCGGACTCTATGAGGGGCATTGCGGTTGCAGTTGACCCCACTACACTTAAGGCAGTGATCGATCTCACTGCCCGTTTGACCAGGGAACAGCTCAGGTCCGGTGTTTTGCATCAGGATAAGGGCAAATCTTCCGATGGGAAAGCGAAAAAGGGGAACAATAGGAAGCGGAAAGCGACCTACTTAACTGCGATCACTGGTGCTACGCCTATCAACTCCATGGCCCCCCGTGTCAGCCGCAACAGTTCAGGGAAGACCGAGAAAGGAATATACTGGGCCGCATCCCAAGTGCAACTTATGTTCTTATCATCACCCAACAAGTGAGTTGTGCCGCAAGTGCACAAATTGTGGACGATTCGGACACCTGGTGGAGCGCTGCAGGAGTCCTGGCAACCAACTGGCTGTGGGGAATGCTAACCCTCAGCCTAACCCTGCTCGAGGCTGCTTCGAGTGTGGCGCGATGGACCATTACAGAAATCGATGCCCTCGCGTCACCAACGTTCCTCCGGCTCGCGGGAGGGCCTTCACCATTGGAGCTGCCGAAGCACGCCAAAACCCCGATGTTATTACTGGTACGTTTACTCTTAACAACAATTGGGTGTCTGTCCTATTTGATACAGGAGCTGATAGGAGTTTTGTCTCTTGCGAATTGGTTCCTTCGCTGAAATTAAAAATTTCCGAGTTGGAACCTGCCTTGGTTGTTGAACTTGCTAGTGGAGAGTCCACACAAGTGAGGTCTGTCATTCGATATTGCACCCTTACTCTTGTCACCACATCGTTCAGTATTGACCTTATACCTTTTCGTCTTGGAAGCTTCGATCTAGTTGTGGGAATGGACTGGCTGTCTAGCAATCGCGCGGAAGTAATCTGCGCCGAGAAACTTATTCGTATCCCTCTGTCTTCTGGTGAAATTCTAACCATTCAAGGGGATAGGTCGGGTGGATGCCTAAGAATCGTTTCTTGCTTAAAAGCCAGTCGGTACCTTCAAAAGAAGTATCCCGCATTTCTAGCCCGTGTTACTCTCAAGGAATCCAAAGTCAAGAGACTGCAGGACTTCCCTGTCGTGCGTGAATTTTCTGATGTTTTTCCCGATGAGCTGCCTGGACTTCCTCCTAGCAGGCAGGTGGAATTTCGTATCGATCTTATTCCTGGTGCTCTCCCTGTTGCTAAGTCTCCTTATCGTCTAGCTCCGCTGGAACTTCAAGAATTATCGAATCAGCTTCAAGAACTTCTTGGCAAGGGATTCATTCGCCCTAGCTCGTCTCCATGGGGAGCCCCAGTACTCTTCGTCAAAAAGAAGGATGGGACTTTCCGTATGTGCATTGACTATCGGGAGCTTAATAAACTGACCATCAAAAACCGGTACCCGTTACCGAGAATTGATGATCTCTTTGATCAGCTTCAGGGTGCTACGTTTTTCTCTAAGATCGATCTGCGTTCTGGTTACCATCAATTGCGTGTTCTGGAAGAGGATATCCCGAAAACTGCGTTCCGAACTCGTTACGGTCATTACGAGTTCATGGTTATGCCTTTTGGAATGACCAATGCCCCCCGCCATTTTCATGGATCTGATGAATCGCGTTTGCCGTCCATATCTCGACCAGTTTGTCATTGTTTTCATAGACGATATTCTCATTTATTCTCGTTCGAGGACCGATCATGAGCTTCATCTCAGGCTTATTTTGGAGCTTCTCAGGAAGGACACAACTATATGCCAAGTTCTCCAAGTGCGAATTTTGGCTAAAGGAAGTTCAATTCTTGGGACATGTTATCAATGTCGACGGCATACACGTCGACCCTGCCAAGGTAGAAGCCATCAGAAATTGGGTAGCGCCTAAAACACCTACCGAAATCCGTTCATTTCTTGGATTGGCTGGTTACTACCGCCGATTTATCTCAAACTTCTCCAGGATTGCCTTGCCTTTGACCACTCTGACTCAGAAGGGAGAACCCTTCGTGTGGGGACGAGATCAAGAGGAAGCCTTCCAAACTCTGAAGAATAAACTTTGCCGTGCACCGATTCTATCGCTTCCGGAAGGTGACGATGACTTTACCGTTTATTGCGATGCTTCAAATCAAGGCCTCGGTTGCGTTTTAATGCAACGAGGGAAGGTCATCGCTTACGCTTCTCGACAACTCAAGGTGCACGAAAAGAACTACGCCACGCATGACCTCGAGTTGGGTGCTGTGGTGTTTGCCTTAAAAATCTGGAGACACTACCTGTACGGCACGAAGTGTGTCATCTATACCGACCACAAGAGCTTACAGCACATCCTCTATTTTCTTGATCGAGCATGGATCCCAAACTCTGAGCCTCTTCGAACGCTTATTCTAAGTGAAGCCCACAAGTCCAGATACTCGATTCATCCCGGCAGCAGCAAAATGTATCAAGATCTTAAACCTCATTATTGGTGGCCCGGGATGAAGAAAGACATCGCTTTATACGTGATGAGATGTTTGACTTGTTCGCGAGTCAAGACAGAGCATCGAAGGCCGTCTGGGCTGCTTCAGCAACCTATTATTCCTCAGTGGAAGTGGGAAGAGTTAGCTATGGATTTCATCACCAAGCTACCGCGGACGCCTAGCGGTCATGACTCAATTTGGGTTATTGTGGACATTCTAACTAAATCCGCTCACTTTATCCCGGTTCGTGAGGACTACACTACGGAAAAGTTGGCGCGGATATACATTCGTGAGATCGTTTCCCGTCATGGTGTGCCTAAGGGCATTACGTCTGATCGCGACAGCAGTTTTTCTTCCAGGTTCTGGAAATCTTTGCAAAAGGCCTTTGGGACAAGTGTGAAGCTTAGCTCTTCCTATCATCCAGAAACTGATGGGCAGAGCGAGAGGACCATACAAACCCTAGAGGACATGTTGAGAGCTTGTATCCTTGAATTCGGTAATAGTTGGGAAGCTCATCTGCCGCTGGCAGAATTTTCTTACAACAATAGTTACCACTCCTCTATTAAATGCGCGCCGTTTGAAGCTCTTTACGGTCGCAAGTGTCGCTCACCCTTGTGTTGGTCCGAGACCGGGGATTCACAGATCATCGGCCCGGAACTAATACAGGAAACAACCGATCAAATCGCTATCATTCAACAGCGACTCAAAGACGCCCGTTGTCGGCATAAGTACTACGCAGACAAACGACGCAAGCCACTCGAGTTTCAAGTTGGTGACCGTGTTCTGCTGAAAGTTTCCCCCTGGAAGGGCGTAGTCCGTTTCGGGAAGAAGGGAAAGTTCGCTCCTAGGTATGTTGGACCATTCAAAATCCTTGAAAGGATCGGACCAGTTGCCTATCGTCTTGAGCTGCCGCCGGAACTCGGTAGAGTTCACAATGTTTTTCATGTTTCGCAGTTAAAGAAGTGTCTTGTTGACGAGGCCCTTCTCATTCCCGTCGACGAGGTTCGAATTAACGACAATCTGCTGTTTGTTGAAGAACCCGTCGAAATCTTGGATCGCGAGGTCAAGAAGACCAAGCGTAGCCGCATACCGCTTGTGAATGTTCGATGGAATAACAAACGCGGACCCGAGTTTACATGGGAACGCGAAGATCAAATGAAGGAGAAATACCCTCATCTGTTCTCTTAGTCTCTATTCTTGTAATCTATTGTCTAGAAGTCAATATAACATTTGCAGCATGTATCAAATAATTGTGTTATTCAATGAATATCGTGTTGCCTTATTATGCTTATAAGTATTCTTTTATTTGCATCCACAAATTTGGCTACTCAGGGCTCATGCTGGGAGCACAAGTCATATCTACTCAATCATATGAATTTTGGGGAAATTTATACATTATTTAAGCCAAAAATTTGTCATTCATTCTTGCATTCATGGAGCATGGTTGTGTGTATGTGTGTGGTGTCGTGTCAAATTTTCTAGCCGCACACAATAGAGCTTATACATTGATACAAGGTGAGCTCGTAATTATAGTCCGGAATATAATTACATCAAGGTCACAGGTGTATACGTGTATAAGCAATATGCTATTGTGTAACTAGAAGTCGTGAACTCAAGGTTCGTGTAGAGAAATATTCGACAAAGGTTGAAGAAGTGGTGGGTTAGCCGCTGGTACACCCTATATATAAACCTCTTCGGCACGAGTTGAATATGTCTGAAGCGAAACCTGGAATTAGGGACTTATAGTTAGCGTGGCAGCTGTGAGACATTGAATTCAAGAATTACCGAGGGTAATATTCGCGGAAGATTGAAGGAGTGGTGGGTTAGCCGCTGGTACACCCTATATATAAACCCCTTCAATCCGAAATGAATATGTCTGATGTAAAGCTTGAGGATGATGCCTTGTAGTGGAAAATAGTGTGTCGTCCTGTGTGTCATTGATCTAATAGGAGTCGAAGGAAACACCCAAGTAAGGTTGAAGGAGTGGTGGGTTAGCCGCTGGTACACCCTATATATAAGCCCCTTCGGCTTGATTTGGGTGGTGCCTGAGACGAATATTAGAAGTGGTGGCGCATAGTGGTCATCATGGGATCATGTAATCTTAATCATCGATGCATCAAGTATACTAAAAAGCTAAATTTCGGGACGAAATTCCCCTAAGTTGGGGAGGATGTAACGCCCTGGAATTTGACTGGTAGACAAAAATCAAGGAATCATCGGAAACTATACACTTTGGGGTTCTGGACGATAAGTTCGGAACCCATATCATTGGAGAAATCTGCTTTTATCATTTGAAATGTTTATTTTATAAAACGACATTTACGCCTGGAAAATATTAATTTTTATGCTTTTGAAAAATAAAATGTTCTTATTTAAAAAAAAAAAAAAAAAAAAAAAAAAAGATTTTAAATAATTATTCGGAAAAATGGTTTATAAAAGTTTTGCTGAAAAAGTTTTAGTTTGTTTAAAAACTTATGAACTCGACTAGTCTTGACCCGTCGGTAGCCTAAACCCGAACCCGAGTCACCCGAGTATTTAAGCGGAAAATCAAGTATTCTTACACCATCTCTTTCATTTCCACCAACACTTCCCACCCAAACACTCCCACTTCTAGAGAGAGAGTAGTGAGAGAAAGTCATCCAATCTAAGATTCGAGTCCACCAATCTGTTTATCGTTGTTGTCGGTAAGATCTTCTTGAAAATCATACGTTTTTACAACCAAAACCCGCCCCGAATCGAGCAAAAACTCCGACTTTTGTGTCAAGTGTGTTCTTGGTCAAAAACCGTCATTTTTGGTGTCAAAATGCAAGCTTTTGTGTTTAAAAGTACTAGGAATCGATACCCCTTTCAATCCCGAGCATTTCCATGTCAAAAACTTCGATTTTGGGTCAAAAATCTGGAAAATCTGGAAAACCCGTGGGTATCTCCGTCGCCCAGCTTTCAGTCGATCGAATCAGACTCATTCGATCGAACCAGTCGATCGAATCAGTTCATTCGATCGAATGTGTCGATCGAACCAGTCCAGTCGACCGAATAGGAAAGCAACCGAATGGTCTCCAACTCATTCGAACCGAATGAGCTTCGTATTCGATCGAACGTCTGTCTATTCGATCGAATGAGTGTCTATTCGATCGAATGTGTTTCTATTCGATCGAATGTGTGTCTATTCGATCGAATGTGTTTCGATTCGATCGAATGTGTTCCTATTCGATCGAATCAGGTCAGAACCAAGCTGTTTCGTCTTTAAAACCTAGTTTTTGCTCGAGATCGTGTAAGGCTTACACTCTTAGACTTAAACTGCGTTGTTAACTTATTATGTCCTTGTCTAGACTTAGAGGATCGACGTTTGACAGCACCCCGACCGCCCTAGCAACCACACCTAGTCAACAAGGTGAGTTCATAGCCCCCATTTTTCTTTTAAAGCCTTTCAAATCATTGGGGGTGAAAACATGGTAAATGTACACGTTT